>NC_067495.1:110385303-110445303 GCF_947179515.1 Apodemus sylvaticus
TTGTGAGCAGAGCATTAATGAACATGGCTGGGTGATGAACATACCTGTGCAGTAGGTAATTGAGTCCCTTTGGGCACATGTCATGAGTAGTATAGCTAGGTCACATGGTAGATTTATGTTCAGCTTTTAGCTTTTTGATCCTTCTCCACACTGGTTTCTGGAGGAGCAGCATGAATTTGAAATCCAGCCTGATTTGCTTGATATGTAATGAGCTCTCATGCTAATATCATGGAAGGACTTTATTATATAAAAGGGTTTCTTTCTTAGCCCTGAAGTGCAGAGATGTAGCTCAATTACATGTGCTTCTGGAACTGAGAAACATTAAGACCATTTTAAATTGTTCAAATTTTTTGCTCTATGGTTCTCATGCCTCATAATCTTCACCTTATAACTGTTCTACTCTTTTAATTTTTCATTATGTATACTGGCTCTCAATATCTGTACACATAGCAAAAGAGAAAAACTAATTGAATAACCCATGAAATTTGATGAAAGTATAACCTCAAATATAAAATAGCCACAAGTTCTTACGAATATCCATAAGCCATTCAATATAAGGTCAAATGACCAATCTTGCTTTGAAAAAAAATCCCAAATACCCTATGCAGATTCTGTATCTTTAAGGTATCGAAACAAATTTCTCAGTTTTTACATATGGGGTATATAAAGTACGGTCAAAGAAAAGACAGTGGGTTTCCAGAATAAAATCCTTATCAGGTATAGTTAGCATCATTAGTGATAAATCATATCAGTGGTCTACATAATTGATATTGTATGATGAAAGTTGCATTTTCCCTCAGTGAAATTCCTCCAAGCCTAATCTCAAAATTGAATCATAAAAATTCCAATGATAGGGTACTTTATAAAATATCTAATCCATATTCCTCATCAATCTAAGTATGATCAAAACCAACGGATGTTTAGAAACTATCACAATCTTGAAGAAGCTAAGAAGATATTCTGTCTTGGATATAATTTATCTTCTAAAGGTTCACTTGACCCAAGAATAGGTTCACTTTGACAAGAATAGTGTCACTGGGCTCAACTTTTATGAATGGATTCCTAGGATCTTGCAGGCACAGATAAGGTCTTGTAGAAGTTGATATTTACTGAGACAGTAGTGATTATAAACACCAATCCTGACCCCTCACTAATCCCTTTCCATCTTTATGCACACATACGAGTTTATTATCGTCTTTCATGAGGGATTGATTCTCAATGCTAAACAGATGCCAGTGTTTCTGAATATCCAGTGTGGCAAAATAAATAAACTTATCTTTATAAAATACCTCAGCTTGGATATTGGAAGAAAAATTATGTTAAAATCCTTACCAACAGTGAGATGAGCAATGGCTATATTAACTATTGATCAATACTACCATGCTTTGAAGTTAGCACATTGCAATATGTATAAGCATCCTCTATAACTTGGAAAAGAAGTTCTTGCATAGAAGCTGCTTATTGGATATTTTTTAAACAAGCTTAATTTAAAACACAAAATTTTCAGATGGCATAGCTTAAAAATATCAAGACTACATAATTCTGTGAGGAATTGTAGGTGCCACTTGTAATTGTAACCATGAGGAACATGAGGCAGGAGGACCCAAGGTTCAAGGTTACCCTCAACGAATTTGAAACCAGCCTGGACTATACTAGATACTGTCTCTAAAATGAAATAAAATAATATAAAATAAATCCAAAGTCAGCTAAATGGTGAATTTCAGGCCATCCTGTGTTATATAATGAAATGATCTTAATAAACAAAAGATGGGCAATTTTATTTTCATACTCAAGGTGTATAGTACTGTGCAATATTTTTTGTGGTGCTGGGAATTAAACCCATGGACTCATGCATGCAAGGCAAGGACATTATCAACTTAGACATAACTCCAGCTGTTCTCTCATACTTAAATGGAAGCCTACATTAGATAAAGAACTCTAAGGCGACATGAAGAGATTGTGAAAATTCTAGAGCTATACCTGTAGTATTATAGAACAAGAGATACTTCCCAAAGGCCTCAGTTTATGGAGGGAAGCTGTTCTTCAGACTCATATTTTAGCTTCACATTTAACTTATAAAGTCTATTGTCAAGATCTTCAGCAGAGATGTCACTAAGCTCCTGACTGGTTGTTCAATTGATAAGGATAAGATCTTCCCTCAAAGATGTAAAGGTGTGACATTCAGAATCAGGTCAGAGATACCACCAGTCACATTGATCAGCCTTTTGTTATCAATAATTTAGTAATTACTAACTTACCACAAACCTTCAAGGTCTGGCTCTCACTATTAATCATAAAATAATGCTATTAGATGACAATACAAGGGAACAAGGAAACCAGAAGGCAAGATTTTAAAAGTTAAGAAATGCAAGTTCCAGAGAGAAAGTTCTTTTTTACAGTTTTTAAATTAGTTCATACATATTTGATGTATTTTATTTTAATGTCTTAAAAATATATTTGATTCTATTGATTCCTTTCCCTCAACTCTTCCCAGAATTTCCCCATGTACCAACATAATTAACTCCATGCTCTTTCTCTCTCTCCCTCCTCTTTCTTTACAATAAATGAAAAGAAAACCTAAAAGTAAAAATAAAAGCAAACAAAACCGCAATAAAATGAAAAGTAACAAGACAAATGAAAACTCCATGCACTCACACACACATGCACACACACACACACATACATACACACACACAAGCACATGCACACACAGAGAGACTCCATTCTGTGTGTGCCAACTACTCATGGACAATGGTCCCACCCTGCAGTGTGGCTGATATACCCAATGACACTGAATTGGAGAATATTTACAACCTCCTTCCCAGCAGGTATCAATTGCAAAATAGCTTATTGGTTCCTGGTGGGGATCTATTCCATGGCCTGATGTTCATTAGCTGACCGAGGCTAGATGACCA
The DNA here is from genome assembly GCF_947179515.1 of Apodemus sylvaticus. NCBI lineage: Eukaryota > Metazoa > Chordata > Mammalia > Rodentia > Muridae > Apodemus > Apodemus sylvaticus. Next base: position 110,388,219 of record NC_067495.1, read on the forward strand.
GTGAGCCCCTGAGATATTCTGTCTCTGAATTCTCAGACAAATGAGCACCATCATTCCCAGATTTTTTAAAAACTAAATTACCATATTCTAGAGTTTAAACTCATATCTTTATGTTTATTCAGTAATCATTTCCCTGACTGAATCATCTCCCAGTTCCCCTTTAGAAGATTTTCTGCAGGCTAAATAAATCCATGTAGTTGAGTTGTACATGAATCAGATTATAGGGTATTCTTCTAAATTGAATTCAATGAACATCCTTATCTATATGCAAAAATGGCCCCTTCAAAACTATGTGAATTCTTCAGAGGTTTATACAATTTCAATGAGTTTATTAAAATAGATCATTTTCTCTGAGAATCAATTATACTAAATATCAAATATATCAGACTGGTTTTTAATGAATTACCTCCAAAATATCAAACCCATGAATGAAATGAGGCAATTAAATTAAAAATCATATATTAGAAAAAAAGATCACTTGACAAGCTGTCTAGCACTTTCTATACTTAAATATAAAAAACAGTGACATGCCACACCATTCATTATTCTTTGTCTGTTTCTAAAGTTTTCTCTTTTTTTGTATAAGAATAAATTTTTATTTCTATACTACAAAACATGTGAATGCCTGTATTCATTCATGTTATCTTCTCTTAAAATCTGGAAAGTTATAATAATGGAGCCTCAAATTCTACGCATGGTCTATTGTTACATACTGGGTGTTTTAAAGACAAGATGCATTGTTGAAAGGCTTAGAAGGAAGAGGAAATCTGTATGAAATCATTTTAATTGAGTTAGATGTTATTTTACCTTTTCTCCTTATGAAAATTAGCTGCTTTTGAAAAGATGTTTTGATATATAGTAATATTTCTGCTGTAAAACAAATGTTTTAGGTCTTTAAACATTTGAAATTTAGCCAATGCTACAGTTACATAATCATATCAATTATATACTTATATAGATATAAGTGTATCTTATCATAAAAGAAAGCCTTCATCATTTGTTAGGGCAGAAAATATTGATTGATGCTCAATGTAAAAGCTAAAGAAAGCCTAAAGATAGCTTAGCAATGTGGGTTTGCCCGTCTCTCTGAACATTACTCATATGTTGACAGATAAACAAGTATCAGTTACAAATTTTATAAACAACAGCTAAGTTTGGCGTGGGTATTTCCCAAATTTGTAGAAGATTTATCCATAAAAATAATTCATTATATACTTGATGTTAAACTTAACTAGAAGCTTATTAAAGAACTGTATTTCTTTTATTTCTTAAATAATGAACTATGAAGAAATGTAATTTTAAAGGTTGTTAACCCAGGTAACTTGAAAGGATCATTTCAGAAGAAGAATTCATTTTTGCTATGAATAATATGAATGTGTAGGGTGACCATAAGAGTCTGGTTCTAAGAAAGGCATTCTCAGAATTGAGTCACCTTAATTGGATAGGGTTTGGATAGATATATGGACTGTCTTAAGGACTTCTTATTCATCAGTTCTGGAGCAAGGCCAACAAACAAGATTTTACCAGATAATTCAGTAAAAGCACATAATGATGTTGAGAGAGCAGATCTTTGGGGTTCAGACTCCATGTTAGAAAACCTGACCTAAGGTTGAACTCAAAGTAACTGACAGACCAATACCTAGCACCACTTTCCAAGTTACCCCACACAAGACCTGTGTCTAGCCTCATTTTCCTGGTTACCACTCTCCCCCAACAAAACTTGTGTCTAGTACCAGTTTCCAGGTACAACAAATTTGAACCTCCAGGTTATAAGCCTTCCCTTAACTCTTCAATTCCTAAGAGCCAAAAATCAGGAGGAAAGCAGGAGTTAAGTTTATGGTTTAGCTCACAGCACCAGCTAATTATGTTAAAGGTCATAATGCTCTCCCAATCATATGTGTATCAGATAAGATACCCCCTTCTTGCCTCTATAAATACTTGCCTAAATTGACTCAGGGCTTCACTTTCCTGCTCTGTCAGGCAGGGTTAGTGGGGAACCCAAGCTCAAGCTTGAATAAAGAGACCCTCACACATTTGCATCAGAATTGGCTCCTTGGTGGTCTTTTTTGGGGTTCAGGAACATTTCCTGACACAACAATATCAGAGGTCATGCTTTAAAAGAGAATGTGAGAGCTGGAGATGTAATTCAGTTGGCAGAGTGCTGGTATAATCAGGCACAAAGGACTTGGTTCAATTACCAGCACCATGTCAGTCAGGAGCAAATCTTTAATCCTGCTATTTTAGAGGTAGAGGAAGAGGAATCAAGAGTTCAAGGTGATCCTTGTTCATTTGACAAATTTTGGGCTAGCCTTGGCTGCATGAGACACTGTTTAAATAATGTTTTAAAAAAGGTATTTCAAGGCTGGAAGGCTCAGTGATTAAGAGCACTGACTGCTCTTCCAGAGAACCAGGGTCAATTCAGAGCTCCCACATGGTGGCTCACGCCTGTTTGTATGTTCAGTTCTATGTGACCTGATACCATCAGACAAATACACATGTAGGTAAAACACCAATGCACATAAAATAAAAATAAACAAATTATTTTTAAAAAAATTATATCTCACAAGGGGACTGGGATAGATCAGTGTGTAAAGGTGCTTGCTACATAAGGAAGCAAGCCTGCAACACTTGATGACCTGAATTTTATCCAAAGAACCCACATAAAGATGAAAGGGGATAAGATCCGGGAGAAAGTTGTCTTTTGCCCTCCACCCCCACACATCATGCTGATGTGCACATGTATGTTCAAACGCATGCTGGCCTGCACGCACACACACACACACACACACAATTATTTTAAAACATTTTAAACACTGTGAGTATAGCACAATGTGTATGAAAATATGATGATGGAATCCATTACTCTGTATGCTAACATAAAAATAATTTTTAGAAACAAACCTGTGACATTCTCTCTTGAATGCAAACATCCTATTCTTCCTATCATTCTTTTCTGACCACACTAAACATTTTATGCTTCCAGTATAACTACATAAAAGACCCATATTGAACCTTTGTGTTAGAGCTCTTTAAACAACACATGTTAAACTGGTCATGAAATTGGTTTTCATTGGTGTGGTAAAATTGGGAGCAGCACTCTAAAAATGACATTCACATTTGAAGGAAAACAGTTTAGAAGAAGGGAAAAGCAGTTTCCCTTAATAATGGGGAAATTTTTATTTAATACTAGGTATGAAAATAGCAGAGGCAACATTGGTTTAGGAAAAAATATTTGCAATGTTCTGAAAAGAGAAAGCTAATTATTATTTTTGAAAGCTAATTATCTTAATCAAAATCAACCTGCTATTAGTATAAAGCTCTAAAATATCAAAGACTACTATGCAAACTATGAACAAATGTCTCAAATGGGGATTCAAATTTCTTCAATTGTCTTTTCCCAATGAATATTTAAATTCTTCTTGTAGTGGCAATTTAAAAAGAAATGCGTGTCTAAAAGTCAGTGTTTAATCAGTACCATCACCATAGCTATTGTTCTAAGCATAGTCAGTTTTGCTTTAGTTTTTTTTCATTGACAACTGAAGACTAATAGTTGTATTGACACTTTTGATGAGGGCCAGGAAGTAAGTTTTTATTGACCTGATCACTAAGGATTTAAAAAGCAAACATTTAATGAGGATACATTGACATATTCACAGATAATTAGGAGAGAAGAAAACTCCATTTTTCATAAAAGCAAGCCATCAATGTGAGTTTGAAAGGAATTGGAGCATTCTAATAGCTATCTATGCTTCTAATCTTTTAAGTATGATGCTTTTATTCATTCCTTGAGAATTTTATTCATTTTGAGAATATTCATTCCTTTCCCAAGCCTTTTTCCATCCAACTCCATACTCATTCACTTTTATACAGCCCTCCACATCTATCCCACTTTGTGTCGGCCAACTATAGTTAGACATGAAGACAGTCATATATTGTGGTATCACTTCACTGAAGAAATGTAACTTTCTCTTTCCAAGCAGCAATTGAACACCAATGGTTACTCAACTACAGTTAAGATGTTCTGCCCGCCTTCCCTCCATCATGCTGGGATTTTTTTCTGTCTTGGGCTTTCATAGGTCTTGTGCATGCTGTCTTGGTCTCTCTGAGTTCATCTGCCAGGTTATGTCTGGAAAACATCATTTCCTTTAAGTCATTTGCCACCTCTGGCTCTTAAAATCTGTCTTCTCTCTGTTCCAAGTAGATCTCTGAACCTTGAAGAGAGGAGTGTATCACAGATTTACTTCCAAGGCATTTGTATTTTAACTTTGCCCAAAAGAAGTAAGATGACTTCATTATAAAATGGTCTAGTAGACTTTCTTTGGCAAGTTATTTGTACTATATGGGAATAAAAACTGTGAATATATCACTTATAAGTTAGACTGTAAAGTTCCAATTCTTGAGTTTAATTCACAAATCTGACATCTATTGGCTATGTGTATCAATACATTATTATCAAAATATCTCTTAGCCTTTTAAATTTTTTTCTGGACTTCACAGCCAAGTTAATGGCTCAAGTTAACTTGTCATCAGTTAAGTACTAAGATTGCTATTCTACTACATATTCAGCTTGTTTGTTTAATCTGCCTTTATAAAAACAATATAACAACCAACCATACATACCTTGTATTTCCCAAGTAATCAGCTTTTACAGCATTAGTAAATGCATAGCTGTAATCTTAAGTTATGTACATTTCTAGTCCACCTGACTCATGAGTAAGGCATTTGTGTTTGGATGTTATAACAATGATTTGCTGAAAACAGATAATAGGATAAAAACAGCTTTATAAAATGAATATCCACTATAAATATTAGAGAAAAAATACAGTCATTATTTAATCTAGTGTTCATTTTCTGGATCATCTAGATCACCCAGAGTCAGCACTTGATCCCTATAAATCTGTTAAGATTTCTGTAAATGCAATTCAATAAAATAGAGAGAAACCCTATTTGTTAGACATACACAAAGAAGGGCAGACAATCAGACAGACACAAACATAGGGAAAGGACAGACAATGGATGATGGAGGACACAGGCAGGGAGAAGTAGGGAATTCAAGTCTGGTGTAAATCTTTGTCACACTACACCAAAGGGAAGTGCTTTACTGATTTCTTTTCCTTATTGTGACACTGACATATTATTGGTGACTATGTTATATTTTCTGTAATTTAAAGCTAACTCCAAGGCAGATGATCTTACAAGGTGAGTGTAAGCACAGATCCGAAAGAGTGAAATATTTCCTTATATTATGTGTGATGTTCTCTGTCTTGGTTTTCACCTTACTGGGGGAAAATAAATGCATAGCATAAATTTAAGCAACTAAAGGAAGTAAGGGCTTATTTTGGATAAGTTATGGTATGGGCCTTGCTAGCTAAAGGCCAACGAAGTCCAGCTCTTTCTTTAATTCAGGTCCCAGAGCTTTAAGTTGGAAGCTCCCTTGCTTTTGGTCCCATTGGTTTGGACTTCAACTGTGAGACATATACCCTGAAAGAAGCTTCTCTCAGATGTTTTCTGGTTTGGTGTAGGCAAATAGTTTTTCTCACTAAAGAAGGAAATTTCAGAAACTGTCCTATTAATGATGGTGTTCCTAAAATTACAAAGAGCTTTGCACAAAACAGATATTTGCTAAATAAATAAAGTAGGTTCCATCCATATTTATGCTTTTCTACTGTTGCCTAACTTTGTGCTTATGGTTTTTTTTTTTTTTAATTTTAGTGAGATAGCTCATTACCATTCAGTTCTTTCACTAATGCAGCTTTGCTTAATGATTTCAGTTTTATTCTTTCCTATTGGGTGTTACTAGAGAAAAATGAGTATTGAAATTCTCATTTCTAACTAATAATATCTCATATACATGTCCAAACCCTCATTGATCATTGCAGGTGGTTAATATCTAGAGAAACTATAAATTGGTATGCTTAATTTTTAATTCTAGCACAAACCCCATGTTTTAATAAGGCAAAGTTTCATCAATTAAATAGTTTTTGAACCTGGCAATAGTTCATCATGACTCTTAAAGAAAACTAATATAAACTTTACATATACCTACCACTCATATTGAAAGCTACTCTATCAGGTTAGTACTTTATTAATAATCACATATAATGGTAGATATACCAATGCAAAGAGCATAGAAGATTGACAAGGCAAATTTAGAATACTCTGAATGACTCATCTAAGGATAACCCATCTGGAATCTAGAAAAAAATCATTGTTGTTTCCTTTTTTGCTTCAACGTTTTATCTATTTCTTTTTAAAATGTTATGAGTTTTGTGAGTTTATATGTATCACATGTATGCAAATAGCCAACAAGGCCATATGGTGTCAGATCACATAGAATTGGAGTTAACAGGCAGTTGTGAGTAACCTGATAGTCTGGAGACTGAACCAGGATTGTCTACAGGTTCATGATCCCATCGGGGTAGAATGAACCTATAGAAACTGCACATCAGATATGCTGTGTATCAGATATTTACAATGTGATTCATTACAGTTATAAAGTAGCAATTAAAATAATGGTATGATTGGTGGTCACCACAACTATATCAAAAGGTTGCAGCATTAGGAAGGTTGAGAACTACTGCTGTAGAAGAGCAGCCAGTGTTCTTTATCACTGAGCCCTCTTCTCCAGACCATTAATAATGTATTTCCAACTTCTAGTCACAGCTTCATTTTGTACTTTGGGGATGAATAACACCCTGTAAATCTCCTATGGAGTCAAGAAATTTGTATTGCCTAATGTTCAATTTCAGAAGTCTTGTGGAAGGGGACCTTCAGTGGACAGAGGAACAATATAACACAATCCCATTTTGGTTTCCCAAAGATTCCCACAATGAGCTTCTGATAAAGGGAACTTACCACATATGACAAGTTGTTTTTGTTGTTTTTCTTGTTGTTGTTGTTGCTGTTGTTTAGGTTTTTTGTTTTTTGTTTCTTTTTCGAGACAGGGTTTCTCTATAGCCCTGGCTGTCCTGGAACTCACTCTGCAGACAAGGCTAGCCTTGAACTCAGAAATCCACCTGCCTCTGCCTCCCAAGTGCTAGAATTAAAGGTGTGCTCCACCACCGCCTGCTACCTTTTTTTTTTTTTTTTTTTTTTTTTTGTACAGAGATTCCCATTGCCTCCTCAAAGACAGATTTAACCAGATTTACTTAAGCACCTAACATTTCTGTACTGGTTACCTATACTGCCAACATTTTTTTTTCTTTCAGAAACTTCTTGATTTTTTTTTTGTATAATCTAAATAGTTTTGAACATCTTCTGTAACTGTGATGAAGCATTGCATTCCTTTTTTTAGAAAGTGAAAATTGCTGTTCTCAAATGGAAACAAATTTTACATCAAAGCACTCCAATTCAATGCCGAGGGGAAACAAGCCAAATATGTAAAGCATTCTAGCAGCTGGCACTGATATTGGCAAAGGCAGTGTCTAAACATGCAAAGGGAGAAGACATGGGGTGATTTTTAAATAATTCCAGAAGTTTTCATGCCTTTGTTGTAATTATCTGAGTACTTTGACTAAGGTATACCTTAACACAAATGACATGAAGAAATAACTCAAATCTCCCTTTAACTTTACAAAGACAAAGACAGACCTTATCTATCATTATATGACAGACTCGGATGCTTTAAAAGGATGTGGGCAATTTACTGCATTTTTTTGAAGCTTCATCCAGATGTCTAGCATTATAGAGCCAAAACCAAAGCCAGTGTGACTATGGAACTTTTTCCAAAGGGCAAAGTAAATTGTTCTCCAAATATTCCACCATAACAAGGTTTTTTCAGTCAAATATAACTATATTATTAGAGTTTTTTTCTTTTTTTTATTCGATATAATTTATTTACATTTCAAATGATTTCCCCTTTTCTAGCCCCCCCCCACTCCCCGAAAGTCCCGCAAGCCCCCTTCTCTTCCCCTGTCCTCCCACCCACCCCTTCCCACTTCCCCGTTCTGGTTTTGCTGAATACTGTTTCACTGAGTCTTTCCAGAACCAGGGGCCACTCCTCCTTTCTTCTTGTACCTCATTTGATGTGTGGATTATGTTTTGGGTATTCCAGTTTTCTAGGTTAATATCACTATATTATTAGAGTTTTAATAGGCATGGGACTTACTGACTACATAGCCAGAGCTTAGTCAAATTCTTCAGGATACTCTTTGGATCCTTCACTTCTTATCTGTAGCCATCGATGAATTTTAGTTCAGTTAGAAAGGATCATTTAGACAAAAGGAGAATAAAAAGCAAAAGAGATTATGTAAATGAAACATAAAATAATCTAAATTTCTTATCAAATAAGCAAGGTAGAATAAAGCTGTATTTAACAGCAGAATGTAATTTAATAATTGGAAAGAATGAGGAGGACAGGAGAGGTGAGGAATGGAGGAGAAAGCAAAGATCACAAGTCTGTATGTTTGTTGCCTCCCTGGGCAATGAGATTCTCCCTGATCAATGAGATACTGTATTCAATTTCAACATTCTGTATGATTAACTCTAAGAGTACTGTGCCTGTGTGTGTGCATAAGAGAGACTCAGAATAAAATTGGTACATATGAGAGAAGAGAAGAAAAAAAATTAAAGGAAGGAAGAAGGAAAAAAGTATCATATAAATGTTGGTAGAATATAAAATACAGTGATACGTATATAACCTATTTCCAACTTTTATGACAACATACTTAGCTACATCATTTCCACAAGCAGCAATCACTTCTGAAACAATAAAGTGAATATTAAGCTCAAAATAAATTATTTTATGGAATTAATTCATATAATAAATATATCTTTCCACATACCCAGAAATTTCTTGGTTTAAAATGTTGACGTAATGGCTTTATGAGGAAATTATTTTGCTGAGTTCAGGGTTTTTTGTTTTATTTTGTGTTTATTCTCTATCAAACAGCTTGCAGATTAAGGAAGCACAAGTAACTGTCATATAAACCCTTTAGTTTAAGACTGTAATCCCCTCTCCCCCTACTGGCTGCTCCTAAAAGGCATCTTTGCATTGTTCCAGGGTCATGCTCTGCAGGCAGCTCTCTTGCAAGAGTCCTCGAACTCCACTCCTTCCTCACCCCCTGCATCCGACCACCAGCGAGCCCCACCACATCAGACGCACCAGCTCCGAGATCACCACCAAGGACATGGAGAAGAAGGAAGTTGTGGAGGAAGCAGAGAATGGAAAAGATGCACCTGCCGATGGGAACTTTCAAAGGAAAATGGGGAGCAGGAGGCTGACAATGAGGTAGATGAAGAAGAGAAAGAAGGTAGGGAGGAAGAGGAGTGGGAGGAAGGTGACGGTGAGGAAGAGGATGGAGATGAAAATAAGACTGAGGCTCCTACAGGCAAGCTGGTAGTTGAGGATGAAGAGGATGAGGATATTAACACCAAGAAGCAGAAAACTGATGAGGATGACTAGACAGCAAAAGGAAAAGCTAACCTCACGCCCTGTGACCTACTCACCCTCCACTTCCTGTCTCAGAATTTAAAAGTGGTCACCTTCCAGTAGAGAAGCAGGCTCCGCCCATCCACAGAGGGCAGTGCCACCCACAGATGACATGCGCTCTCCACCACCCCACCAAAACCACAACATGAATTGGCAACACGGGAGGTTAAAAACAAAAGACAAAAAACAAAATAAACCAAAAAAAAAAACCACAAAAAACAAAAAACAAAAAACAAAACAACAACAACAAAAAAAACCCCAGAACTTCCCAGACTCTGCTTTTTTCCTTAAAAATACTTTAAAGGGAAAATTTGTTTGTATTTTTAATTTATATTTTATATTTTTGCATATATTGTTATGGGTCAGTCATTTTTTATGATAACGGGTGACCAAACCAGCCTTCAGAGACTTTTCTTTTTATTATTATTATTATTATTATTATTATTTTCTATATTCTTTGTTTACATTCCAAATGATTTCCCTTTTCCCGGATCCCCCCTCCCCATATGTCCCATAAAACTTCTTCTCTCCATCCATTCTCCAATCCTTTTTCTGTGTCCTTATATTCCCCTCCAATGCTAGATCAATCCTTTCCAGGATCAGGACCCTCTCCATACTTCTTCATGGGAGTCATTTGTTATGCGATTTGTGCCTTGGGTATTCAGGGCTCTTCAGAGACTTTTCAGTCCTACTTTATACTTTACTTGTGGTGTGACCATGTTCATTATAATCTCAAAGGAGAACAAAAACTTGTAAAAATAGCAACAACAAAACAATCTTACTCTGAGCATTCCAGTAATATTCTTTGCGTATGTACCTAGCTGTACTATAAGTAGTTGGTTTGTATGAAATGGTTAAAAAGGCCAAAGATAAAAAGATTTTTTTTCCTTTTGTTGTCAATGAAGTTGCTGTATAGTTGTATATTTCTTTATTTATTTGGCCTATTTGATGTATGTGTGAAACAATGTTCAATTAAACACAATTTTATTTTGCTGAGTTGTTCTAACAACAAAAAAGACTATGATCCATGTTGTTAGTGAAAAAGAAACTTCTGAGCATTTCCAATGCAGTTGTTATTTTTAGAATACATCATAAATATACAAATGATTTTTATATAGATTTGGGAGGAGTTTGGAAAGGGAAACATGAACAAAATACATATTATCAAATATTTTAAATGAAGTCCTTCTATGTTCATAGCAGCCCTATTTATAATAGCCAGAAAAAATTACATTAGATTAGATTGTTCTTATGCCATGTGCACAAGCTTAATGAATGCATTTCCTTTCGTGTGCCCTTCTAAAAGTCTATCTCACTTAGAATTTTCCAAGGAAAAATTTCTTTAATGTTGTATAACCATGCCAAGTCCTCTTTGTCTCTGGAAATATATTATAAACATATATTTTATAAAGATGTGTCTCCAGAACACAATCAACAAAAAAGAAGTATAAGGTGCTTTCACATCTGTGCATTCTATTGTACTTACTCAATCTATACTAAATGGTGAATCTAGGAAGTCCTATGTAAAACCTTTCCTTCTCCATCTTGAAAATGCAAAGTATTAAGTAGTTAATAATATATGGGATGACTGGTTTGCTTATACACAAATGGATCAATCCTCAGAAATAATTCATCACTATAGCACATAAAGGCTTAACAGTAAAATTCTTTTAAAGAGACATTTAAAGATAGGCAATATCTATCACTAATTGGTGATACAAAAACATTACTTAGGCTTTAGTTTAAGTACACTGGTGTACTTAGTTAAGGCAGTTAAATGTCGTAAATATATTCATGTTATTCCTAGAAACTTAAGAAATTAGCAGGGCCCATTGAGGGAAAACAACCCTGTTTTGCTCAAAATCAGAGAAAGACATTTTGAGGGTGTAAAATAGCATTGAAAATGATTGGTTCTATCATTCAGCATGAATACTTGACAAATCTCTTTGATTTCATAGATTGTAAATCCATGCAACACTGCAAGAAGTCATTCACAAAATTGAGGTATTGATTACCATCATTTATATAGTGATTTCTTGCACCTGTAGCATGCACAGTGTGATCAAGAAGTACCACATAGGCATATAGTAAAAAACAGTTAATTTCTTCAAGTCTTAGCTTTCCACTCTCTCTGAGTTATTTATTAAAAAGCATTATTCTTATGTATAGATATTCCTTCATGAGTTATTATTGTTAAACCATTTTGCATTTACTTTGTAATATCAAGAACATGCAAAATAAATGTAATATGATGCTAATTTTGCAGAACTTCCATAAACTTAGAATAATACATGTTCATATACATAAAGAATCTACTTGAGGGTATTCAGTTACAAGTTTAATGAGAACATAAGGCCCAGGACTTATAAGTTAAATGATTATTTTTTTTATTTTTTTAATTAGCTGAAAAAACCAAAACAGAAGGTGGATTGTTATGACTAATGCATGTAACCTAACACATCCTAAACATACATATATGTGTATAGAAATGTGTGTGTATAGTGTGTGTGTGTGTTTGTGTGTGTGTGTCTATGCATGCATGCATGTGTGCACACATACACACAATACATAATCATAAGATCAGGATAAATAGTTCTGTTTTGTCACAGCAGATATTTATTGGTTGAGATAAACTTTATCACAATTCTGCCATGAGGCTATTTGAATGAAGTGAGTTACAGTCAGAATGTGTGTGGCACTTTGAATCATTAAAGAGAGGAGTGTGACTGGAGTATAGTGAAAGAAGATAATGGGAAGATGTAGTCAAATGGGACATTCTGTAAAGTATTCCAAGTACTTATAATGACCATCAGAACTGAAAGAGAAGACACCAAAGAGTAGTGAACAAAAGGGTGAGATATTTTGACTTTTTTCTTAAAACTGTACAGTTTTATCACTACTGGACCTATACCCATAAATTGTTACCAATATGACTATATAAACATGAGCTGAATAATGAAAACTTAACATAGATGTTAATATGGACAGAGGAAAGTGCATAAGGCCCCATATACCCTACATAAAGATTATAGGTAATTAAAGAATCCTGAAATGCTGAAATGCATTCCAAGGAAAAGCACACCAATTAGTTATCCAATACTAAATGGTCATCCCTGAAAACACATACAAGCACACACACACACTCATAAACATGCACACACAAACACACACACATACAAACAAACACACAAGTATCACTATAAAGACACACACATATGTGTTTATATATATATATATATATATATATATATATATATATATAATATTCATGTGTGTAACAACAATTAAATACAGAAAGCCATGAATTTACAAGAGAACACAAAGAGACATATGGGATAGTTTGGAGAGAAAAAAGGGGGGAAATTAAGTAATTATAATAGTAAAAATAGTCCATTTGGGAAACAGAATAAATAAAATATAAATTCAAAAAGACATTTGCAGTACTGGAGTTATATGGTAGGACATGATAATAAAAATTAAGAATTCCTTAAGAACAGTTGTTACAAAATTGACAATGACTTTGGTTTTTATCAGATTAGCACATTTGAAATTTCTTGAATACACATAGGATAAGCTACTTTAGGATAAGTATAGCACACAGACATCCTCTAAATTGTACTAGTCTGTTACAATATTTTGTGTGATTAAGAAATGAGGACTATAATATTTCACATTATTAAATTTTAGTTTCCATAATTATTGACATATTTCTATCTATGAAGTAATATAATTTTACATTAGAAAGACTGAAAAGCTTTATAACCCTATTCCTGAAGTGAAACATTAAACAGACATAAAATGTTGAAAAGTATATCTTAATAGGAGTCCAGATTTCAATTACAAAAACTATAATTCAATCAACAAACAAACAAGACAATGTCATATTCAAAATGGCAGGAAAATGAGGCATTTTTACTCATTCTAGTTTCATGTCTTCTGGATGATAAACACAGGACATTTCTTTAGATTTCTTTTATATTATGAGTGTCATTACTGTATGTCTGTTTATGTGTATTGTATGTATAACATGTGTATGCCTGGTCCTGTCAGACATCATCAAATTTTATCAGAATCCCTGGAACTACATTATGGATGGTTGTGAACTATCATGTGCATGCTGGAAACAAGACAATTGTTTCATGTAAGAGTGAAAAAGTTCTCTTATCTGCTGAGCTATCTCTCAAGACCTGTAAGACACAATTTCAAAGAAATGATGGCACAATATGCATTTGCTACTTAGGAGCCAGACAAAGCATCACCAAGTTTTTACCATCCTAATCTGAGTATGGCCTGGTAAGGTGTCATCTAATTCAAAGAACTCCAGAATATCTATAACCCTCATCTAAGAGAAGCTCTAGGAAGTACCAAACATGATTTGTGAAACTTAGAAGACAAAGGACTTTAGATAATTACAAACCTATAGAGAGAGATTATTGACCCAGTGAAAACAACCAATGCCAATATAGACATTAGAAATTTCTAGAAACAAAAGAGAGAAGGAAAGGTTATTTTAAAAGAAGATAATGGACCCAAATCTTCCAAATCTTGAGATTCTTTTTTTTTTTTTTTAAAGATTTATTTATTATATGTAAGTACACTGTAGCTGTCTTCAGACACACCAGAAGAGGGCATCAGATCTCTTTAAGGATGGTTGTGAGCCACCATGTGGGTGCTAGGATTTGAACTCATAACCTTTGGAAGAGCAGTCGGTGCTCTTACCCACTGAGCCATCTCTACAGCCCCAAATCTTGAGATTCTTAGATGTATAAATGCAAAAATTCTCAAGTAGAAGAAATGAGATAATAGCAACATTGGTCACAGTGTTATATGGTAGCAGTCTATGATGAGCAAAAGAATGGTACATATGCACAAGGGTGTATTAGTCGGTTTTTTTTGTTGTTTTTTGGTTTTTTTTTTTTTTTTTGGATTTCGCTTTTTTTTTTTTTTTTTTTTTTTTTTTTTTTGAGACATGGTTTCTCTATATAGCCCTGGCTGTCCTGGAACTCACTCTGTAGACCAGGCTGGCCTCGAACTCAGAAATCCACCTGCCTCTGCCTCCCAGAGTGCTGGGATTACAGGTGTGCGCCACCACTGCCTGGCTGGGAGTATTAGGCTTAAGAGGAATGCAATTCTAACACATTCAACAGCATGAATTACACTTGCAGATATTAGACTAAGTGAAATAAGACAGTAATAACTGGATAAATATTGAATGATTATATTTATATGTATGTATTCAGATTCATATAGGGTATAAACAGTGGTTGTCAGGCAGTCATATAGAAAATTTGAGTTATTATTTATTAGGTACAGATTTTCCATTAGAAAAGTTGAATGATCTTGAAATGGATGGTAATGATTACATTACAGAATTGTTAATGTTCTCAGTCCATTGAGTTCTCTGACCTAGTAAAATATAGCCCTGGGTTTTTTTTTTTTAAGGGGCATTATTGTTATAGGGGTAACCAACCTTTTTCTGATTGGGTTTAACCTCCTCTTCACTGGAAGAAACTCTTGCCTGGTATTGTAAATCTCTCCCAAAACCCAGTGCTGAAGAGTCCACTGGCCCAACATGTAAGTCTGCTAATATTTTACAAAATGGACAAAATATCAAACTGTCTTTTAAATAGGTACCTTGATACCCACAGATTAATGAAACGCTAATTATACAAGCTGCTTTTTGCAGACAATGGCAGTTACTACAGACTCACAACTGATCAAATATCTATGGATGTATTATTGATAAATGGGATATTTATATGACACCAGTTGCCTCACAAGATGCAGACAAACTTTCAGAGGATAAAAAGTAAGGACAGAGAGAGCTTGGATAAAACTGTCATCTAACCCCTGGGAAAACAGGGGGAAGGGAAGGGGGCTGATGGGACTTTTGGGGAGTGGGGGTCTAGAAAAGGGGAAATCATTTGAAATGTAAATAAAAAATATATTGAATACAATAAAAGGAAAAAAAACAAAAAACCTGTCATCTGGACATGACAGGAACAATGCACTCACACAAACACAAAATCCTTGCAGCTGTGTGTGACTGCACAAAATCTATCCAGCTGTAATGTCAGAACCCACATGAGAAGGGCTATTGACTATTGACAACCACTAGGAAAGAGAGTCAATATTCTTTAGATATATGGTATAGACTGATAGAATAAGCACTGACCTCTTCATGCATGCACTTTTGGTACACATGCAAACTTTCAAGATTATACCACACATATACACTATATTGCATGTAAGACACATCTCTCTCTCTCTCTCTCTCTCTCTCTCTCTCTCTCTTACACACACACACACAATTAAAAATAAAAATCAAACCCTGAAAAGGAGAATTATCTACTTTCTGTCTAGATATAGCATCACCCTACTTTCTAGAAGTTAGAAGCTGCAGTTTCTAATTATACACATATATTTGTCTAATGCTGATTTTTCCTTAATACTTTTCTGCAGATATGAAAACTACTTTATTGGTTTAATTGTTCCAACTACCAAAGGCAAAGTGATCATTTTTATTAACTGTTCTATACTATAGCCCACTTCACTTCACAAGTTTTGCTATAAAAACAATCTCTAACTACTGCAGATTCATTCATGCTATTACATCAAGACAACCAACACATCTCTGTATTCAGGACCTTAAGTTCCCATTCTACTCCATAACTCATTGGAAATGGCATCTGTTTTTATTGTTGTTTTTGTTGTTGCTAACCGATGGTGAACATTGTGAAAATAAAAAGAAAGAAATGGTTAAATTGAAGCAGTCCTGAAGAATGTGGAACAATATGTGAAAGGAAAGTAATGTTTCATAAAACTCAGCGGGGGACTTCTCAAAATGGGGTGTATCTAAATATAAGTTTCCCAGCACTATCTTTATCTCTGTAAAAAAAGAATTCTCAATATTATAAGAGCCAGTACTTAGTGAGGAAGGTTCCAGGACAGTTCCAGTGGGATACTGTATGACATGGATGGTATCTTCCACCATAGAGTCTTACCTTCAAGCTGTGGGATGTAACCATGAACAATGGCAACATCCTATATTCTTTTGGAATTTTCTTGGACTCTGATGTCCAACAACTTGAAAGGATGTTTCCAATGCCTGACCCTGGATTTAAAAAAAAATCACTCCTGGCCATATATCTAGAGGATTCTTCAGCATGCAATAAGGACACATGCTCCACTATGTTCATAGCAGCCATATTTGTAGTAGCCAGACGCTGGAAAGAACCTAGGTGTCCTTCAACAGAGGAATGGATACAAAAAATGTGGTATATTTACACAATGGAGTACTATTCAGCCATTAGAAACAATGAATTCATGAAATTCTTAGACAAATGGATGGAGCTGGAGAACATCATACTAAGTGAGGTAACCCAGTCTCAAAAGATCAATCATGTTATGCACTCACTGATAAGTGGATATTAGCCTAGAAACTTTGAATACCCAGGACATAATCCACAAATTAAATGATGTCCAAAAAGAATGGAGGAGTGGCCCCTGGTTCTGGAAAGACTCAGTGTAGCAGTATAGGGCAAAACCAGAACAGGGAAATGGGAAGGGTTGGGTGGAAGAACAGGGGGACGGAAGAGGGCTTATGGGACTTGCGGGGAGTGGGGACCCAGAAAAGGGGAAATCATTTGAAATGTAAATAAAAATATATCAATAAAAAAACAAAAAAAATCATCTATGTTTCTCAAGTGACTCTGTTCTATTATTCTTCCTCCTCCTTCTAGTTAGAGTCCCCTGCATTTTTGATCTTTCTACCTAAATAGAACCTATGTTTTAATATTCTCCTCTCTAGATGCCTGTCTCTCTCTTTTCCTCACAGCTCATTTCTATTTTCTGGGCTTCAGCAATTACTTGGGACTGTAATCTAAAGTTTTGAAGCTAGGATCCATGAGCAACCAATACGTGGAACATTTCTCTATCTAGATCTAGGTTCCTTCTCTCAGTGTAGTATCTTCTAGTGTCCAAGAGTGATGTTTAAACTTCCCAAGGACAAAAGCAAACAATAGTTTTATCCAGTGTAGAACCTATGAAACAAAATTATGATTTACCCAGTAAGACATTTCCAAAGTTGCAATAGTGGCATTTTCATCCTGTGGGTTGCCAACAGCTACCTAATTGGACTAAAATCTAACTCAATAGGAGAGAAATCATGAGTGGTACTATAAACCTAGCAAACTAACAGTTTGCTTCAGTAACCATAGAGAATGTAATACTTTCACTCATCTAAATTAATAGAACATCTAACTACATTCAATCCTTACACCCAAAAATGGGTATAATAATTCTCACCATTCAACAAGGAACCTTCAGATAATGGCTCTTACCAAGATCCATAACTGGTGAAAATGCAGATAAGTAACTTTGCCAACAAGTAAATGGAAAATAAGTAACTGTGATGTGCTCAGTTGCAGCTTGTACTTCTATGGTGCAACTCCTTCATCTAAGGCTTGAGGTAAATCTGAGAAACAGGGAGTAAAATTATTGTGTGAGTCAGAGAACCAGGATACCTCCTGCTAGATGCTATCACTTACACATGGTAAGGATGCTATGCCTACAAAATCTCAACAGTACCCTTGCCTAAAGACCTGTACAGTGATAACACAGTAGTCATGTCATCATGATAGGGTGAGTTTACAAGATGAAGATCCTCAGACAGTAAATACCTTCAGAGTGAGGGAGAATCTGTTTTCTCTAGGAAGTGATCCTCCTGATAGATTTTCTAAACCCAGATGGCCATCCCTAAACACACACACACACACACACACACACACAGAGAGAGAGAGAGAGAGAGAGAGAGAGAGAGAGAGAGAGAGAGAGAGAGAGAGAGAGAGAGAAAGAGAGAGAGATAGTAGTTATATAAAAGTTTACAAGTTTGAAGAATGGAAAGAAGTGGTAGGAATTGGAGGGAGGGGTAGAGGAGTCGAAGTTATATAAATATAGCATTCAATAAGATAGGTTATTTATTTATTTATTCTTTAATCTTCTTTTACAGTCCAGAGTTTATCCCCCTCCCAGTCCACACTCTGACTGTCCCACATCCCATACTTTCTCCCCTGCCCCATCTACAAGAGGATGTCCCCACCCCTACCCCACCCTCCACTTCCTGAGGCCCCAAGTCTCTCCAGTGTTAGGTGCATCGTCTCTCACTGAGGCCAGACTAGGCAGTCCTCTGGTGTATATGTGTTGGGGGCTTCCTATCAGTGGGCACTCGCTGCCTGGTTGGTAGCTCTGTGTCTAAGAGATCTCAGGGATCCAGGTGAGTTGAGACTGCTCGTCTTCCTGTAGAGTTGCCCTCCTCCTCAGCTTCTTCCAGTTTTCCCCTAATTCAGCCATTTTAAAATGTGTATTTTTTTTATACTGTCCATAAGAAACATATTTTGACTTGCATATATTTTATAAGAACATTATTACCTATGGATGTATATTCTACTTATATTCTCAAAATAGTGTTATAAGAATCAATTTAGAAAAAAGCTTGAAATAATTTTTTCCAAGTCACTCTAAATCTGATTGTGACTCCCTTAAGTTATGTTAAATGACTCTGATTCCCAAATAGGGCAGTGTTGCTGCTGTATGATCCTATGTTGTATACAGGTCATCATATTTATACAAATATGTAAATATATTTTATTTTATGTTAAAAATTAAAATGCTATAATATACATGGCTGAGCACGAGGATGGTTTTACTTCATTTTTCTGTTGAGGTCTTATGTTCTGAATTTAGAAGGGTAAAAGCTATATGTTGCATTATGCACTTTCATGTTCTTTATATTGGCTACAAATTATTTCATTATACTCTTACATCATGACCATTAAAATCTGTGGAATAGGGTCATTTAGAATAATCCATGGCTAAAGGTACTGACAGTCAAGCCTTAAGACCAAAGTTTGATCCCTAAGTACCATATTGTAGGAGAGAACAAACTAAATGAAGTTTATACTCTGACCACAGTAGTTACCCACATACATATGCATCTAGTACTAACCTGTAATACAAATACCTAAAAAACTAGAGAAAAAAACAGATACCATCAAAATAGGAGCAGAAAGAATGTAAGGGCTAGAAGATGGGGAGGAGTCTTATGCAGTACTGTCTTCTAGCATGATATGGCTGTAGTGGTCATAAACTCACAGTAGATGTGGCTGTCTACACAAGATCTGTGCAGGATGAAGCCACTTAAATTTTCAGCATTGGTGTAGGAAGGACTCAGAGGAAGCCATTACCAGCCGAGGAGCTTTTAGAAAGCACTTAATCAATGCTCAGAAATAGGGAGCCATTTTTCTGTAGACACATGGCCACAGCTATGTTGCCCATGCTCCAGTGTATGATTCTATACATGTGTATATGGCAGCAGTAATTGGATTCAGCATAATATACAAAGAACATGAATTTGGAAAGGGCATATGTTGGAGGGTCTAGGTAGAGGTAAAGGAGGAAATGGAGTTTGGATATGATCAAAAATATTATTATTGCTACATACGTATATGCATGCAATAATACATGTCTATAATAGTATATCATATATGTATGTATATGTACAAATATATATAAATACAGTGTGATGAGTATGGATTTTGCTTTGTGTATATGCAGTTTCAGGGCTAACCACTTTTATTTGAACAACTTGGAAGAGGATAATTCTTTTACCAGTAGTCATCAAATTCCTGTAGATCACTGTCTGTGGCTAGGACACTAAGAACTTTTCACCCCTCCATGTTAACATATCCATTGATATTACCAATTTTTCTGGTCTTGCAGCCATTTGTAGGAAAGACTTTCACAGAAGACTTACTGGTATTATGGCTCTTACATTCTTTCTGCTCTTCTTTTTTGTGACGTTCCATGAGCCACAGATACATAGCTATAATGTATTCACTGGGGATAGGCTGCCCATAAACTGTTGGTATTTTGGGCGTTCTATGATGCTCTCCATTTGTTATAAAGAGAGTCTTCTTTGATGATGAGTGATAGATACACTTCTCTGTGAGTATAAGGATTAGATTTTCAGTGTGGTAAGGAATTATGATGGTCTAGCAAAATGGCAATAGTAAATTACTTTCTAAGGTCGCTGACTTCACTAGCCCAAAGAAACCAGCTAGGTTTCCAGAAATATATAACATTTCCCTCCTTTTAAGTGTGCCATAAGTCCAATTACATAAGGTTTGTTTCCTCTGACATGTGAATGCCAGTTCATGCAGGTGTTGCCATGCATAACTTTGAAGGTTCATAGGTGTTACAGTGGGTATGACTGTTTAATTTCTCCCTTCCTTTGGCATTTTGTATCATATGCTTTGCATTTCACACCAAGTCCAGCTTGAATAAGTCTAATACAGTGTTGTAAGTGTGAATTGTCTTCAGCAGTGGTGGCTACCCTCAATCACCAAGAGGCATCTAAATATTGGTTTGGGGGTCACTTGAACTACCCTGACTAACCACTCAAAAGTAGGACTTCTCATGCCTGGTACTGGAGGGTTTTTTGTACACCAATACGTGTTGTATATAATTCTAGGAAAACATAAAATGATTCCTTAAAGCTCTGTCAAACAACCTTGGTGTTATTTTATCCCATCCCTGCTTCTCCTTCTGTATGGACATCACTTTCTTCCCCACAGTTGGCGCCACCTACCTGTTATTCTGTTTTCCTACTTTATATTACCTCCCAAGCTTCATGACACCAAGTCTGGTCCCTTTAAACATTCCTGTTTTCTGTAGGTACTTAATACTCACTGCTGAAGAATTACATCTAGAAGCAACAAATAGAGAACATGGAACATTTATATTTTGGGGTCTGGGCTATCTCACTCAATACATTTTCTGATTTTGTTCATTTACCTGAAAAAAATCATCTTTAAATATTCATTACATCTGAATATTATTCCACACTGTATATTTACTGCATATTCATTATCTATTCATTTGTTGAAGGGCATTTATATTGCTTCCATTTCCTAGCTATTCTGAATAGAGAAACTATGAACTTTGCTGAATAAGTATCTGCGGAATCAGATGTTAATTCCTTTAGGCATATATTAAGAAGTAGTATAGCTAGGTCATACAGTAGATTTTTTTTGAGGAGTCTACATACATCCAGAGTGGCTGGATCAGTTTGCAATCTCACCTACAGTGAATGGGATTAGTTTTTCCTTGCATCTTCTATAGCATTTTTTGTAAGTTGTTTTGTTAATCTTAACCACTCTGTCAGGTGTGTTTCAATTCTATTTTCCTATTAGCCAAGGTTAGTGAATACTTTGAGGTCTTTCTTAGCCAATTTTATTACCTTTATTCAGAACTCTGCTTTGCTGCCTTGTCCATTTTTAATTGGGTCTTTTGCTTACATTCCTAGTCCATTTCTAGTTGGGTTGTTTGATTCTTTTTTTTTTTATTTAGTTTTTAATACACAATCATAAACTTAACTATTCAATCCAGCAAGACTTGAAGGGGAATGAGGAAAATATGGAACCCAAAGAACTTCAGTGAGAGCAGAGATTACAGGGTATTGCAAGCAGATGGGGGGGGGGCTCTCCTGAGCTACAGAAAGAATCTTTTGATGGGTAAAATACCCACAAGTCAAAAGAAATTAGAGTTGTTCAGAGTCAGAAATGGCAATCTTCTTGCTGGTCTTGCCATTCCTGGATCGAAAACGCTCCATGGCTTCCACAGTGCTCAGGCCTTCTCCCCCCTTCCCAGAGACCACATGCTTGCTAGCCAGCCATTCACTCTTGGCAGTGCAGATAAAAACACTGGGAACCATTTGTGTTTGGTCCAGCATTTTCCACGGACAAGATGCCCAGGACCTGTACGCTTCAGGATGAAGTTCTCATCCTCAAATTTCTCTCCATTGATGGACCTGCCAACAGTGCCGTTATGGCGTGTGACACCACCACCCTGGCACATGAATCCTGGAATAATTCTGTAAAAGAAAGAACCCTTGTAGCCAAATCCTTTCTCTCCACTACTCAGCGCATGAAAGTTTTCTGCTGTCTTTGGAAACTTGTCTGCAAACAGCTTGAAGGAGATATAACCCAAGGGCTCCTTATCAGATACAATGTGGAAGTATGGGGTGGAGTTGACCATGGCAAGCAGCAAAAATCGATTTGATTCTTTACCTCTTTTTGTTGTTTTTGGTTTTTCAGTTATTTGTTTATTCTATTAATCCTCTGTTAGAAGAACAGACTCTGAAGAAGGAAATGGAAGAAGACCTCAAAAAATGGGAAAACCTCACATGCTCATGGATCGGTAGAATCAATATAGTTAAAATGGCCATTTTGCCTAAAGCACTATACAGATTCAATGCAATACCCATCAAAATCCCAACTCAATTCTTCACAGAGTTAGAAAGAGCAATTATCAAATTCATCTGGAACAACAAAAAACCCAGGATAGCTAAAACTATTCTCAGCAACAAAAGAAAATCTGGGGGAATCAGTATCCCTGACCTCAAGCAATACTACAGAGCAATAGTGTTAAAAACTGCATGGTATTGGTACAGTGACAGGCAGGAGGATCAATGGAACAGGATTGAAGATCCAGAAATGAACCCACACACCTATGGCCACTTGATCCTCGACAAAGAGGCTGAAAACATCCAATGGAAAAAAGATAGCCTTTTCAACAAATGGTGCTGGTTCAACTGGAGGTCAGCATGCAGAAGAATGCGAATTGATCCATCCTTGTCTCCTTGTACTAAGCTCAACTCCAAATGGATCAAGGACCTCCACATAAAGCCAGACACTCTGAAGCTAATAGAAAAGAAACTGGGGAAGACCCTTGAGGACATCGGTACAGGGAGAAAGTTTCTGAACAGAACACCAATAGCGTATGCTCTAAGAGCAAGAATTGACAAATGGGACCTCATAAGGTTACAGAGTTTCTGTAAGGCAAAGGACACCATCAAGAGGACAGATCGGCAACCAACAAATTGGGAAAAGATCTTCACCAATCCTACATCAGATAGAGGGCTAATATCCAATATATATAAAGAACTCAAGAAGTTAGACTCCAGAAAACCGAACAACCCTATTAAAAAATGGGGTACAGAGTTAAACAAAGAATTCTCACCTGAAGAACTTCGGATGGCAGAGAAGCATCTTAAAACATGCTCAAATTCATTAGTCATTAGGGAAATGCAAATCAAAACAACCCTAAGATTTCATCTTACACCAGTCAGAATGGCTAAGATTAAAAATTCAGGAGACAGCAGGTGTTGGAGAGGATGTGGAGAAAGAGGAACACTCCTCCACTGCTGGTGGGGTTGCAAATTGGTACAACCACTCTGGAAATCAGTCTGGCAGTTCCTCCGAAAACTGGGCACCTCACTTCCAGAAGACTCTACTTTTCTAATGTACTTCTTAATCTAGTTCTTCCGGGGCTTGAAGGTTTTATTATGGAGGACTTGCACTTCCTTGGTTACATTTATTTGATTTTTTTCAATTGTTCTTGATGTTATTATAAATAGGAATGAGTTCATACTCTCTTTTTCAGTGAAACATATTGAGATTGGTGATATTTAGAAAGGTTGCTGATTTTTAATCATTTCTTTTGTAACTTGCTTCTCCCTGAGATAGTTGACCATCTCATATTGTTGTGGTTGGCTCCCTTAAGAACATCATAAGATCTGATAATATGAATAATCTGACTTTTTATTTTCCTATTTGTATCCCTTTATTTCCTGTGTATTGACTTACACCTCAGGCTAGCAATATATTGAAAAGGAGCTCTGTTTTTAATCACATTGCTTTCAGTTTTTCTCAATGTAGAATGATAGTGGATGAGTTTGTAATATATTTGTTGAGGTTTATTCTCTCCAGTCATACTTTTTCAAAGGTGATTATCATGAAAGCATGTTGGACTTTGTAAAAGGCTTTTTCTGCAACTATTGATTTATTTCATTAACTGCATTTATATGATTTGATATATTTATTAATTTTTATATGTTGAACCAATACTGCATTTCTGGGATAAAGCCAACTTGATCATTGTAGATGAGCTTCTTGATATGTGCTTGTATTGTACCTGTTTGGTTTGATTTTACTTTTTGTTTTTGAGGAATCTTATATCTATTATCATCAGAGATATTGCACTTGTGGTTTATATTTATTTTAGTTTTACCTGTTTTGGGTATTCAAGTATAATTGCATTGTAAATAAACTTAGGAGACATCCTCTGGTGTTTTGTTTTCCTTCCTTCTTTTCTTCCTTCCTTCCTTCCTTCCTTCCTTCCTTCCTTCCTTCCTTCCTTCCTTCCTTCCTTCCTTTCCTTCTTTCCTTTCTTTTGAAAAGATTCAGAACACTTTATTGTAGGTATTTTGTAAATCTGGTAGAATTCTGCTGCAAATCCATCTGGACTTGGATGGGTTTGTTTGTTTGTTTTTCTTTTTTGTCAGAAGACCTTTTATTGTCATAATCTCACTTCTTTGGTTCTGCTTAAGTTGTTGATCTCCTCTTGGTTTGATTTTGGTAGTTTAGATTAATCAAAAAAGTCATCCATTTATTTTAGATCTCGAATATTGTGGAATATAGGTTTTTTTAAAAGTAGTCCCTTACAATATTCTGTATTTCTATACTGACTATTGTAATGTTTAACCATTCCTCTATGATTCTGTTAATTTGGGTCATCTTTTGCCTTTCTTTTGGTTAATAGTGTCAAACATCAGTCAATTTTGCTTCTTAATGAATTATCTCTTAGATTTATTGATTCTTTGTATTGTTTTCTTTGTTTATATCTCCTTATGTTTCATAATAATTCCTTTATATACCTGAATCTAGAGTCCTTTAATAGAAATCCTTGGGTGACTGAAATATATCCAATGATTCTACTTTACAGATTCAATAAAGTTGTAATTGGCATTAAATTCACAAAATTCAATATGCTTTCACACATGACACATGATTAAACTATGATGGAAACATCCTAATTGATGGCTACCACTTTGTAGAACAAGTTATCTTCTTGGATATATTTTCTGTTTTGAAAAGGAGGGAGTTTTTCACACACACACACACACACACACACACACACACACACACTCACACACACGTAGTTAACTTGCTGTATAGCTGAGAAATGAAAGAGTTTGGAAGCCAGTCTCAAAAGAAAGTGAAAGCCGGGCATAGTGGATAGTGGTTCACAGCCTTAATCCCAGAACTCATTAGATGGAAGCAGGTGTGTATCTCTCTAAGATTGAGAAGATCCCGATTTACATATCGAGCTCTAGAACAGCAAGCTCTATGTAAAGAGAATGTGTCTAAAAAAATGAAGTGAAAATGAAGAGTTGCTAGGCGGTGGTGGTGCATGCCTTTAATCCCAACACTTGGGAGTCAGAGGCAGGTGGATTTCTGAGTTTGAGGCCAGCCTGGTCTACAAAGTGAGTTCCAGGACAGCCAGGGCTACACAGAGAAACCCTGTCTCTCGAAAAAGAAAAAAAAAAAAAAGAAAGAAAAGAAAATGAAGAGTCTCTCAAAGCATCATAATAGATTTGTTAAAGACAAACATTTGAAAGTCTGGTTTGGGATGGATTATTTTATGTAACTTAATTTTATGTTTTTATTTGTTCTTTGTTCTCTTATTTATTTATTCATTCATTCATTCATTCATTCATTCATTCATTTTATGTCCTGATCACACCTCCTCTCCCTCCTCTCCTTCTAGGCCCACTCTTACAAATCCCTTCCCCTACTACTTCCTCTCCTTCTCTGAGAAGAAGGGGAACACACTCTTGAGAAACATTCTGTCCTGAACATGCAGGACTAAGCACATCTTCTTCCAGTGAGCCTCCACCAGGCATGCAGCCCAGTTAGGGGACCAGGATCCAGTGGCTTGCAACAGAGTCAGAGAGAGCCTGTGCTCCAATTTTTAGGGAACACAAACGAAGTCCAAGCTGCACATATGCTACAGATATATAGGGTGCCTATGTCTAGACCCTGCATGCTCTTCAGTGGTTTACTCTCTGTGAGACCCTAAGGGCCCAGTTTTGTTGACTCTATGGGTCTTCTTGTGGGGTCCTAGACCCCTGCAGCTTGCTCAATTCTATCCTCAGTCTTCCACCAGACTCCCCACATGCCCAGCGGACCACCTGATGTTTGACTGTAGGTCTCTGTATCTGTTTCCATACACAGATAGATGAAGCCTCTCATGAGACAGTTATGCTAGGTACCTGTCTACAAGCATAGCAGGGTATCATTAATATTGTCAGAGGTTGTCTCCCATGGCTTGGGTCTCAAGTTGGGGTAGCCATGGGCTGGCCATTCCCTCAGTGTGTGCTCCATCTTTATCCCTGTGCATCTTGTAGGCAGGGCATATTTTGGGTTGAAGGTTTTGTGGGTATGTTGATGTCCCGGTCCATCCCCTGGAAGTACTGCCTGACTATAGGTGGTGGCCACACATGAGTAATGAATATTCATGTTTTGTTTTGCTAATATATTTTGGAAGGAATTCTGGCAAAATGATATTCTATAGAAACTTGTCTATAATTATTAAATAGATATATTGAATATCTAGCTCATAAATATGATAAATATTAAATATTTAATAGAATAGTATATTAAATAGAACTGTAGCATATTTACATTAGATTTAAGATCAATGAAAAATAATAGTTCTTTCAGATAATTTATGGTGAACTCATAAAAATTCTTTATTTAAAAATTTTTTAAGGCTTTTTACTATGCAAGCTCTTTTCCACACACCATCTGTTCAGAAGTTTGGTGTATTTGTAGGTTCTCTGTCAGTAAGAAAGTTGTCAGAGGTGTGTAGTTTTAGACTATTAAAAAAAAAATTGAAACCTTTAAAATGTATAAAGAACATTGCAGGGGGCATTATTAACTAAAGGGAAAATTGTAGTCAGTGAAATGAATCAGTATTGTACAGTCATATAAGGTTTTGTTGATGCTATTTGTCTTAACATATACATAGCATCTATTATATTCATTCATTCAACATTCTAATTGAACTTTTTGATGTACCTTATAGACAGTATTGTGAATATCACCAAAGTTGTAATCAATTGATCTCAATAAAACTATATTGTACACATCTATCTGGGGACTATTCAATTTCTTAACTTTTACCTGCTAGTATAATTTATTAGGTGGGAAGGCTTTATAGATTAAGTTTAAAATGTTTAAATGAATCTTTAAAATTACTTTCAATTCTATTAGCAAAAAGAGGCCATTTGTCCCTAGAGCTAAAAATTCTCTTTTGCAAAGGTCTGAAATTAATCTGTATCTGAGTTTCAAAAGCCTAGAATGCTACAAAAATCCATTCTCAGAAGCTATCTTACTAAATTAATCCCTGAAAAATGTTAAATTCTCATGATATTTTGTCCATAGTATTACTGAAAAGTAATTGAGTGACTTACCTATTAAATATACTTTATTGTTAAATATTCAGCAATTCAATTTGCAGTTGCAACAAAGCAACTTTTAAGGAAATTTATTTATGCACTGACTCTTGAGACTATTTTAAATATAACACCAATATTGTATCAAACGTGCTTTTCCTTTCTTAGGTATAGTAGAAGAAACCATAGTAAAATAATATGCTGTGATTTGAAAGTAAAAATAAATGATAGAAAACTCTGTTCTCATGCAATACAAAAGGATGGAATTGGAAACTTCATTGTTGTAGCTACTAATTGTAGACTCAATTTATCATTTACTAAAAATAAATTATATTTCAATCCTTTGGAGTAACTGTGAATAGAAACCATGTTTAGCTTTAAACACCTTCTGCCAGGAAGGTCAGAATATTCTTGAGGGAAGAATTCTAATATATATTGTTAAATGTACAAGGTCTGGATGTATTGCTTTTTGACATGTTCTCAAATGAAATGATTTTCACTGGCGCATGAAGGTCAACTCAAGTACCCTTTGAAAAAGCATCAGTAACAAGATCATTTTTGAAGAACTGCTGAGCACTTGGTCAGAAAATTAACACATTCTCATCAACCTAAAATAGGTCTAATGGGAAAAGAATGGGATAAAATATATGTGTTGTTAGGGAACTTGCCTCAAAATTAGCTTCTATATACAGTTGCTTTTCTTGTGGACAATAAAGCACAAAATGCCTCTCTTGGACACCTAATGAGGAAGTGATAGACTCTAGGTTTCCTAATTTGCATATTCAGACAGCATGCCATTAGTACAGAGCCTCATGGTGCTCAAACATCTCCCTGGTAGCTGAATGCTGGTTTTCAAAGTGCCCTTGGCTCCCAAACAGCTGAAAAGGCACTGGTGAGCAGATGGCCATTGTGTGATGAGAAGTCTAATTGTATTTGCCTTCTCTAATGGAGACAGAGCTAGGACAGTCAGGCAGGTCAGGGCATGTGGGCAGGAACAACATATTGTGTCTGAAGAGAGTTTTGGAAAGCTCAGTTGGATAGCAAATGAGACAACTTACAGGCCCCCAGGCTGAGTCTGTATCTGCAAACATTATGCAGGAAAGCAATGAAGCACTAAGCCAAAGAACACAGGTACACAAGCCCTCTGGACACTACCCAACAACATACTAAATAGAATCGTGTTTTGCACTCCAGTTTCACAATATAAAAACTGCATGACATAAGAGGAACTAAATCAGCTCTCTATGTCATAGTCTTCTTAAGTATAAAGTGATCATAATAGCTATACTCTTGTTGCTTTGAGAATCCTATTGAAAAAATACATACATATACACAACTCAAAGAATAGAATTTCTTGGTAAGAGTTCAACTAGTATTAAATTGTTTTAGTAGTTATCTGGAGAATGCAGGCAAAAATATCTGAGAGGTTCTCTTATATTGGTTTCCCCAGGAGTAGAGCTTGACATGGTGATGATTTAAAACTAATACAAGTGGCCATTGCAAGACCACCTCCCACTGTTGTTCTATGAGAATCCATAATGATCTCACAACCTGACTATCGACATCTCTTCCCAATTTGTATTCAGAGATTCAGGGGTAGTAGGAAATCATCCATGGCCTTTTACCCAATAAAGACTATAATCAAAACCACTCCCCTTATCTATTTCAAACAATCGTTCAACATTTACCACTACACCATTGCTGGTAATTAAACTAATGAAAGCTATTTTAAAACCCAATCCCTATGTAGGAATAACAAAGGGATGTAAAGGCTAAATTGGGAAAGTCCCAAGTGTCTGAAAACAGATGAGAAATCCAAGTTCCTCAAGTACCCTTTTAGAGCTTATGTTTTTAACTTGTATGTGTGTGTGTGTACACTGTGTGTGTATGTGTGTGTATGTGCACCATTAAAATTTGTTTTGTGTATGACATATGTGTTTGGTACATATAGATGTTTGTATGTATATATGCATATGAGACACACATTCAGAGTGAGAGAAAAGGTATGTGCATGTACAGAAGTATTGAGACATCAGGTGACCTTATGTATTGTTAGTTCTGAAACAAAGTCTCTCACCAATTCAGTTTATTGGTTGGCTAGACTGGCAGACAAGCAAGTTCCGGGGGCTCTCCTACCAGCATTCCCTTCCGCATTGGTGTCAGATTTGTTTATCACCATAGGTGACTTTTTCTCATGGCTGCTAGATATCTGAATTTAAATCCAGACTTAGAATATTAAGCAGGAAAACATCAATCATGCTGAATACAGAGATCACATCATGGTGGGTTTCTTCTGAAGTATGCCATGCCTGACTCAAATATAATTTATTTCATGTTAGTGAAGCTTAATCCCATAAGGAAGTAATCAAACTCACTAGAAATGCTTTTAAACCATGCCAAGAGTTCTTGTAACACAGGCTTACCCAGTGTCCTATTAACAACAACTTCATGGACATGATTACATTGTAGATCACATGGAGAATACGTAAACATCAATCCTAAGAATTTCTTTTAGTGTTTCAAGATGACTATTTATAATAAGTTCTGTTTCCCAAATCTTCAGCTATACTAAAATGAGAATGAAACAATAAAATGAAACGCTGAAACTTGGAGCAATGCACTCTAAGTCTAAAAGGAATCGAGGTGGGCTCCAAGGTTCATCTGTGGCAATTGATCAAGTGGGATAATTTATGAATTTAAATAATAGATATGAAACACAAATTAAAGTACTGAGAGAGTATATTTCAATAACTCATTGAGGGATACCTGGGTTCTTTCCAGTTTCTGGCTATTATAAATAGGGCTGCTATGAACATAGTAGAGCATGTGTACTTATTACATGCTGGGGAGTCTTCTGGGTATATGCCCAGGAGTGGTATAGCTGGATCTTCCGGAAGTGACTTGCCCAGTTCTCTGAGGAACCGCCAGACTGATTTCCAGAGTGGTTGTACCAATTTGCAACCCCACCAACAGTGGAGGAGTGTTCCTCTTTCTCCACATCCTCCAACACCTGCTGTCTCCCGAATTTTTAATTTTAGCCATTCTGACTGGTGTAAGGTGAAATCTCAAGGTTGTTTTGATTTGCATTTCCCTAATGACTAATGAAGTTGAGCATTTGTTAAGATGATTCTCAGGCATTTGAAGTTGATAACATATATTGTATGACAATATATGGCTATTTTCTAAACAAGTATAATTAAACAAAGCAACAGTGTTTTAAGTTTGTCTCATATATAGTCCTTTCCTAAATATTCAGTAGTGTTTCCATGTGCTCACTTCACCCCACTTTTTAATAGGATTATTTGGATTTCTGGGGTCTAACTTCTTGAGTTCTTTGTATATATTGGATATTAGCTCTCTGTCAGATGTAGGGTTGGTAAAGATCTTTGCCCAATTTGTGGGTTGCCAATTTGTCCTTCTGATGGTGTCCTTTGCCTTACAGGAACTTTGTAATTTTATGAGGTCCCATTTGACAATCCTTGATCTTAGAGCATAAGCTACTGGTGTTCTGTTCAGGAACTTTTCCCCTGTGCCCATGTCCTCAAGGGTCTTCCCCAGTTTCTTTTCTATTAGTTTCACTGTGTCTGGTTTTATATGGAGGTCCTTGATCCACTTGGAGTTGAGCTTAGTACAAGGAGATAAAGATGGATCAATTTGCATTCTTCTGCATGCTGACCCCCAGTTGAACCAGCACTATTTGTTGAAAAGGCTGTCTTTTTTTTCCACTGGATGTTTTCATCTCCTTTGTCAGTATCAAGTGGCCATAGGTATGTGGGTTTCTTGATAGGTTTCTGGATCTTCAATCCTAGTCCATTGATCTGCCTGCCTGTCACTGTACCAATACCATGCAGTTATTAACACTAGTGCTCTGTGTAGCCCAGGCTGGCCTCGAACTCGTGATCCTCCTGCCTCTGCCTCCTTCAGCAAATCCTACCGGCGTGCGCCAACACAACCGGCAAATCCACACATCAAATGAGGTACAAGGAGAAAGGAGGACTGGCCCCTGGTTCTGGAGAGACTCAGTGAAACAGTATTCGGCAAAACCAGAACGGGGAAGTGGGAAGGGGTGGGTGGGAGGACAGGGGAAGAGAAGGGGGCTTATGGGACTTTCGGGGAGTTGGGGGGGCTAGAAAAGGGGAAATCATTTGAAATGTAAATAAATTATATCGAATAAAAAAATTAAAAAAAAAAAAAACACTAGTGCTCTGTAGTATTGCTTGAGGTCAGGGATACTGATTCCCCTAGAATTTCTTTTGTTGTTGAGAATAGTTTTAGCTATCCTGGTTTTTTTGTTATTCCAGATGAATTTGAGAATTGCTCTTTCAAACTCTATGAAGAACTGAGTTGGGATTTTGATGGGGATTGCATTGAATCTGTAGATTGCTTTTGACAAGATGGCCATTTTAACTATACTAATGGATGCAGGGTTGGCTCAATATATGGAAATCCATCAATGTAATCCACTACATAAACAAACTCAAAGAAAAAACCCACATGGTCATTTCATTGGATCCTGAAAAAGCATTTGAAGAAATTCAGCATCATTTCATGCTTAAAATCTTGGAAAGAACAGGAATTCAAGGCCCATACCTAAACATAGTAAAAGCAATATACAGCAAACCGGTAGCCAGCATCAAATGAAATGGAGAGAAACTTGAAGCAATCCCACTAAAATCAGGGACTAGACAGGGCTGTCCCTTTCTCCTTATCTTTTCAATATTGTACTTGAGGTACTAGCTCAGGCAATTAGACAACATAAGGAGGTCAAAGGGATACAAATTGGAAAGGAAGAAGTCAAACTATCATTATTTGCAGATGATATGATAGTCTACCTAAGTGACCCAAAAAACTCCACTAGAGAACTCCTACAGCTGATAAACAACTTCAGCAAAGTAGCAGGTTATAAAATCAACTCAAGCAAATCAGTGGCCTTCCTATACTCAAAGGATAAGCAGACTGAGAAAGAAATTAGGGAAATGACTCCCTTCACAATAGCCACAAACAGTATAAAGTACCTTGGGGTGACTCTTACCAAACATGTGAAAGATCTGTATGACAAGAACTTCAAGACTCTGAAGAAGGAAATAGAAGAAGACCTCAAAAAATGGAAAAACCTCCCATGCTCATGGATCAGCAGGATTAATAAAGTTAAAAGGGCCATTTTGCCAAAAGCAATATACAGATTCAACACAATACCCATCAAAATTCCAACTCAATTCTTCATAGAGTTAGAAAGAGCAATTCTCAAATTCATCTGGAATAACAAAAACCCAGGATAGCTAAAACTATTCTCAACAACAAAAGAAATTCTAGGGGAATCAGTATCCCTGACCTCAAGCAATATTACCGAGCAGTAGTGTTAAAAACTGCATGGTATTGGTACAATGACAGGCAGGCAGATCAGTGGAACAGGATTGAAGATCCAGAAATGAACCCACACACCTATGGCCACTTGATCCTCTACAAAGGGGCTGAAAACCTCCAATGGATAAAAGATAGCCTTTTCAACAAATGGTGCTGGTTCAACTGGTGGTCAGCATGCAGAAGAATGTGAATTGATCCATCCTTGTCTCCTCCTACTAAGGTCAACTCCAAATGGATTAAGGACCTCCACATAAAGCCAGACACTCTGAAGCTAATAGAAAAGAAACTGGGGAAGACCCTTGAGGACATCGGTACAGGGGGAAGGTTCCTGAACAGAACACCAATAGCTTATGCTCTAAGATCAAGAATTGACAAATGGGACATCATAAAATTACAAAGTTTCTGTAAAGCAAAGGACACCATCAAAAGGACAAATCGGCAACCAACAAATTGGGAAAAGATCTTCACCAACCCTACATCAGATAGAGGGCTAATATCCAATATATACAAAGAACTCAAGAAGTTAGACCCCAGAAAACCAAATAACCCTATTAAAAAATGGGGTACAGAGTTAAACAAAGAATTCTCACCTGAAGAACTTCGGATGGCGGAGAAACGTCTTAAAAAATGCTCAACTTCACTAGTCTTCAGGGAAATGCAAATCAAAACAACCCTGAGATTTCACCTTACACCAGTCAGAATGGCTAAGATTAAAAACTCAGGAGACAGCAGGTGCTGTCAAGGATGTGGAGAAAGAGGAACACTCCTCCACTGCTGGTGGAGTTGCAAATTAGTACAACCACTCTGGAAATCCGTCTGGCAGTTCCTCAGAAAACTGGGCATGTCACTTCCGAAATATCCTGCTATACCACTCCTGGGCATATACCCAGAGGATTCCCCACCATGTAATAAGGATATATGTTCCACTATGTTCATAGCAGCCCTATTTATAATAGCCAGAAGCTGGAAAGAACACAGGTATCCCTCAACAGAAGAATGGATGCAAAAATGTGGTATATCTACACAATGGAGTACTATTCAGCCATTAGAAACAATGAATTCATGAAATTCTTAGGCAAATGGATGGAGCTGGAGAACATCATACTAAGTGAGGTAACCCAGTCTCAAAAGATCAATCATGGTATGCACTCACTAATAAGTGGATATTAGCTTGGAAAACTGGAATATGCAAAACATAATCCACACTTCAAATGAGGTACAAGAAGAATGGAGGAGTGGCCCCTAGTTCTGGAAAGACTCAGTGTAGCAGTATAAGACAAAACCAGAACAGGGAAGTGGGAAGGGATGGGTGGGAGAACAGAGGGAGGGAAGGGGGCTTATGTGACTTTCGGGGAGTGGGGAACCAGAAAAGGGGAAATCATTTGAAATGTAAATGAAAAATATATCAAATAATAATAATAAAAAAACTATACTAATCCTGCCAATCCACAAGCATGGCAGATTTTTCCATTTTCCGAGGTCTTCTTCCTTCTTCAGAGACTTGAAGTTCTTGTCATACAGATCTTTCACAAGTTTGGTCAGGGTCACTCCAAGGTACTTTATATTGTTTGTGGCTATTGTGACGGGTGTCATTTCCCTAATTTCTTTCTCAGTCTGCTTATCCTTTGAGTATAGAAAGGCAACTGATTTGCTTGAGTTGATTTTATAACCTGCCAATTTGCTGAAGTAGTTTATCAGCTGTAGGAGTTATCTGGTAGAGTTTTTTTGGGTCACTTAAGTATACTATCATATCATCTGCAAAGAGTGATAGTTTGACTTCGTCCTTTCCAAGTTGTATCCCTTTGACATCCTTATGTTGTCTAATTGACTGAGCTAGTACCTCAAGTACTATATTGAAAGGATATGGAGAGAGGGGCCAGGCTTGTCTAGTCCCTGATTTTAGTGGGATTGCTTCAAGTTTCTCTCCATTTAGTTTGATGTTGGCTACTGGTTTGCAGTAAATTGCTTTTACTATGTTTAGGTATGAGCCTTGAATTCCTGTTCTTTCCAACACTTTAAGCATGTAAGGATGCTGAATTTTGTCAAATGCTTTTTGAGCATCCAATGAAATGAACATGTGATTTTTTCTTTGAGTTTCTTTGAGTTTGTTTATGTAGTGGATTGCATTGATGGATTTCCGTATATTGAACCATCCCTGCATCTCCAGAATGAAGCCTAATTGATCATGGTGAATGATTGTTTTGATGTGTTCTTGGATTTGGTTGGCAAGAATTTTATTGACTATTTTTGCATCGATGTTTATAAGGCAAATTGGTCTGAAGTTCTCTTTCTTTGTTGGATCTTTGTGTGGTTTTGGTATCAGCATAATTGTGGCTTTGAAAAGGAGTTGGGTAGAGTTCCTTCTGTTTCTATTTTGTGAAATAGTGTGAAGAGTATTGGTGTTAGGTCTTCCTATAAGGTCTGATAGAATTCTTCACTAAAACCTCTGGTCCTGTGCTTTTTTTGGTCAGAAGGCTATCTATGACCCCTTCTATTTCTTTAGGGGTTATACGTCTGTTTATATGATCTATTTGATCCTAATTTAATTTTGGTGTTTGATATGTCTAGGAAACTCTCCATTTCCTCCATATTCTCCAGTTGCATTGAGTATAGGCTTTTGTAGTAGGATCTGATGATTTTTTGAATTTCCTCAGTTTCTGTTGTTATATACCCCTTTTCATTTCTAATTTTGTTAATTTGGATACTGTCTCTGTGCCCTTTGGTTAGTCTGGCTAAGGGTTTATCTATCATGTTGATTTTCTCAAAGAATCAGCTCCTGGTTTTGTTGATTCTTTGTATGGTTCTCTTTGTTTACACTTGATTGATTTCAGCACTGAGTTTGATGATTTCCTGTCTTCTACTCCTCCTGGGTGAATTGGCTTCTTTTTGTTCCAGAGCTTTCACATGTGCTGTTAAGCTGTTAGTGTATGCTCTCTCACGTTTCTTTTTGAAGGCACTCAGGGCTATGAGTTTTTCCTCTTAGCACTGCTTTCATTGTGTCCCATAGATTTGGGTATGTTGTGCTTTCATTTTCGTTAAATTCTAAAAAGTCTTTGATTTCTTTCTTTATTTCTTCTTTGGCCAAGGTAGAGTATTGTTCAGCCTCCATGTGTATGTGGGCTTTCTGTTGT
This sequence comes from Apodemus sylvaticus, assembly GCF_947179515.1. Lineage (NCBI taxonomy): Eukaryota > Metazoa > Chordata > Mammalia > Rodentia > Muridae > Apodemus > Apodemus sylvaticus. The sequence goes on from NC_067495.1 coordinate 110,424,502, forward strand.
TTTTGTTGCTATTGAAAACCACTCTTACTCCATAGTGATCTGATAGGAGGCATGGGACTAACTAGTTCAGCCTTCTTATATTTGTTGAGGTCTGTCTTGTAACCAATTATATGGTCGATTTTGGAGAAGGTACCATGAGGTGCTGAGAAAAAGTTATATTCTTTTGCTTTAGGGTGGAATGTGCTATAAATATCTGTTAAATCCAATTGGTCCAAACTTCAATTAGTTTTACTGTGTCCCTGTTTAGTTTCTGTTTTCCTGATTGGTCCATTGAAGAGAGTGGAGTGGTCAAGTCACCCACAATTATTGTGTTAGGTGCAATGTGTGCTTTGCGTTTTAGTAAAGTTTCTTTTACAAATGAGGGTGCCCTTGCATTTGGAGTGTAGATGTTCAAAATTGAGTATCCTTCTTGGTGCATTTTCCTTTGACCAGCAAGAAGTGTCCTTCCATGTCTCTTTTGATGACTTTAGTTTGAAAGTCAATTTTATCTGATATTAGAATGGCTACTCTGGCTCATTTCCTGAGACCATTGTCTTGTAAAATTGTCTTCCAGCCTTTTACTCTAAGGTAGTTTTTGTCTTTGACACTGAAGTGTGTTTCCTATATGCAGCAAAATGTAGGGTCCTGTTTCCTTATCCAGTCCATTAGTCTATGTATTTTTATTAGGGAATTGAGTCCTTTGATGTTAAGAGATATTAAGGAATAGTAATTATTGCTTCCTATAATTTTTGATGTTATTTTTATATTTAAGTGGTTATCTTCTTTTTTGGGTTTGATGAAAGAATGTTACTATCTTGCTTTTTCCAGGGTGTAGCCCTCCTTGTATTAGTGTTTTCCCCTATTATCCTTTGGAGGGCTGGGTTTCTTGAAAGAAAGATATTGTACAAATTTGGTTTTGTCATGGAATATCTTGGTTTCTCCATCTATAGTGATTGAGAGTTTCGCTGGGTATAGTAGTCTTGGCTGACATTTGTGTTCTCTTAGAGTCTGCATGAGATCCGCCCAGGATCTTCTAGCTTTCATGGTCCCCGGTGAGAAGTCTGCTGTGATTCTGATAGGTCTTCCTTTATGTTAGTTGGCCTTTTTCTCTTACTGCCTTTAGTATTCTTTCTTTGTTTAGTACATTTGGGGTTTTGAATATTATGTTACGGGAGGTAATTCTGTTCTGCTCCAGTCTGTTTGGAGTTCTGTAGGCTTCTTGTATATTCATGGGGATCTCTCTCTTTATGTTAGGGAAGTTTTCTGCCATATTTTTCTTGAAGATTTTGCATCTATATCCCCTGATTTCTTCCCAAGGTTTTCTGTCTCCAATATTGTCTCCCTTTGTGATTTATTAGTTGTTTCTACTTCTGTTTTTAGATCCAGGATGGTTTTGCTCAGTTCCTTCATTTGTTTGTTTGTGTTTCCCTTTAATTCTTTAAGAGATTTTTGTGTTTCCTCTTTCTTGACTTCTGCCTGTTGCCTCAATTTCTCCTGCATTTCTTTAAGTGATTTTTGTGTTTCCTCTTTATTGGCTTCTATCTGTCGATCCCTATTCTCCTAAATTTCTTTCAGTGATTTTTGTGTTTCCATTGTAAGGGCTTATAACTTATTCATGTTCCCCTGTATTTCTTTAAGAGATTTATTTATGTCATTTTTGTGTTCCTCTAGCAGCATCATGACCAGTGATTTTAAATCCAAATCTTGTTTTTCTGGTGTGTTATTGTATCCAGGGCTTGCTGTTGTTGGAGAATTGGGTTCAGATGCTGCCATATTGCCTAGATTTCTGTTAGTAATCTTCCTACGTTTGCCTTTTGCCATCTTGTTATCTGTGCCATTAGTTGGTCTTGTTGTCACTGGCTGTTGTTTGAACCTCCTGTGAGTCTGTAAGGCTATTGTAGCACCTCTGGATGACTGGGTTTCCTCTGGCACAGATTGCTGATAAGCTGACCTCCTCTTGGGTGCCCTTGGAGCCCTAGTCTGCCCTGTGCCAAGTTGTCTCTGTGAACCTGGTTTTGCCCATTTGCTCCTTCAGGGAATGATAATGGCAGATGCTGCGGGGACTTTTTCCGAGTGTTGATCCCTCTGCAGGGCAAAAGATCCCCCAACCAGGTTGGTGCACAAATGACCTGCCTAGCTTCCCAGGCCCTGAGGGCCCTAGAGATGTTTGCCTCGGGCTATGTCTGCTAACTGATTCTGTCAGGTAGCCAAGATGGCAGTGTGTGCCCCTGCAAGTGCTGGGCAGTCTTCAGAGCAAATGACCCCTGGACCAGGTTGGAGCACAGACGGCCCACCGCCCACCAAGCTGCCCAGGGCCTGTGTGCAGGCAAAAGCTTGACAGGTTTAAAACCAAGCAATATTAGCCTGGGGATATGTCTGCATGGTTGGCTCTATCCCTTAATCACTCTGGCGTCCTTTAGCCAAGATCTGCTGAATCTTAAAAACCTGTCTTCTATACTGTTCAAATATAATCTTCATTTATAAAATAAGGGGTATCTTTTAGACACCCTCAGAAATATTAATTGTATCATCAAGTATTTACATTTTAATTTAGGCATGAATTGCCACATTTGGATTTGTTTTGTTAACAAACCATATGAAAGAGATATTCTAGTAACAGTTCTGTTTTGAGTAGTCTATTTAGAAATATGTCCTTGTACCTCTATATTTCTAGCCTTATGCAGGTCCCACATGGGTATAGTTGCTCTAGATTTGTGGAGATAGTCTCCAAGTTTTCCCATGATTCTTTTTTTAAATGAGCCCACATGATTACCATCCCTTAAATTGAGCCTGTACACCATCTCAAGATTGACCTACTCCTAAAACCATATTATCCACAGTGTACCATTTGAGTTAAATCTGATGCAATATAAAATGGTATTCAGATTTTTTTGAAATTCTCAAAAATTTAATTTATTAAAATATAAAAATAATTTGTTATCCACAACATATCTCATTAATAAAATGAAGAACCATTAACCTACATGAATACTAGTAAATGAATATATTGTGCATTTGATAAGAAACAGATATTTACAGTCACAAATTATCTCTCCACAAAACAACTATTACAAAAGTAAATATATAAAGGAAAAGTGATCAATATCAACATCATAATAACAGAGAAAATCTATATTGTAGATCACATAAGAGGATTAAATGAGAAAAATTACTTCTGTAATACTTTTGCCAAGAATGCATGACTTAATCATAATGAAACAGGAAGTTCAATTGAAGGTATTCAGATTTTTTATTGGCATTTTCTTTATTTACATTTCACATGTTATCCCCTTTCCTGGTTTCCATCCCCTGGAATTCCTCTATCCAATTCTCCCTCCTCTGCTTCTATGATGGTATTCCCCCACCCACTCACCCACTTACCCACTCACCCCACTTCCACCTCTCTGCCCTCGCATCCCCCTATCCTGGGGCATTGAGCTTTCATAGGACCAAGGGCCTCTCCTTCCATTGATGCCTGACAAGGCTATCCTCTGCTATGTATGTGACTGGAGTCGTGGGTCCCTCCATGTGTAGTCCTTTGTTAGCAGTTTAGTCCCTGGGAGCTCTTGGTGGGGGTGGGGGGGTTTCCAGTTGGTTCGTATTGTTGTTCCTCCTATGGGGCTGCAAACCTCTTCTACCTTTTACTGGTTATATGTGTGCATGCTTTGTAGATGCTCTATGATACATGTTTTATTTGGAAGGAAGAGAATATTTAGAAAGAATTCTAGTCTGAATCCTTTCTTTAATAAAACAATGGTATTGATTATATTTCTCCTACCTCCCCTGCCCCCATAAATTGCAGAGCCTATCAAATTTATGTTTGCAAAGATTTTGGGTCATTGAAACTCAAGATTTTTCTATGGCTGCCCAAAGGCAGCAAGTGATCTTTGAGGAAGTCCTGGATTCATCTGTCAGTGTGACATTTTATATTTCCTGTCCCCCTAGAACATACAGCTGACTGATCACCGTTCCATTGTTGAGGATTGTTGTGCTTGTCAAGAAAGCTCTGTGAGAGGGAGTGGGACATGAGCTCAGTTTCCACCTCGATAACTGTCTACTTCTGCTATTAATAATGTCACCTCTCAAGGCAACTATCAAGTAAGATAAACTATGAGAATTTGCAGAAGTTTTTGAGGAGGAAAGGTGCTGAAATTCCCTACCTATAGAGATTATGTCATTTTTTTTCTCTGCTCAGCTGACAGGGTGTGTTAGTTGATGAGAAGTGGAAATGTCCTTAGTGTCTAAGTTAATATGAATGGTCTGCCCATTAGCTGATGAAGACTGAACCCTTATGGGTTTCCCTACTATGTTGATTTCATTCTGTCTTTGTGCTGTGGTACTAAACTTAAAGAGAAGCAAAAGATGACTCAGATCATCTAGTAATTCTTTGTTATATATCTTATGCTTATCCAAGCATAGAAAAAATCAAGACTGCAATTATATTCCTTGCTTATTTGCCTTTTGTGGAAGGTCTAACCAGCACCAATACAGCATGATAAATCTTAATCTATGCAGAGGCATAGATGCTTTGAATATAAACTTACACCAGTGAATATTCTAATCTGTCATTTCGAATCTCCTTTAGGAGTTTGTGGGTTTTAGTGGGTCACAGAAAAACACAATCTTCCATTGATGGATGCTTTGTTTGGTGGTGCTAAGTGGCTACAAATCTGAAATACTAGAATGATCTCCCTTAGATGCAGTTTTTGGTTACCTAGGATTCTGTATATACTTAGTCCTATAGTGTATTCAGAACTCATTTAAATGAACACTGTCATTAGTTGTCATGGACCACAATGACCAAAGTGATATAGTCAATATCAAGGAGAAGTATGCATATCCAAAAGAAACCAATAGAAACTATGCAACAAATATAAAACAGAATTGTCAGGCCAAAGATATCAGGACAACATTCTTTGCCCAAAGCTTAATATGACTTCAGATTTCATTGTGTGTGTGTGTGTGTGTGTGTGTGTGTGTGTGTGTGTGTGTGTGTGTGAGCACATATAGGTGTGCATGTAAAATGAAAGTGTGAGTGTGTATAAAATAAAAGACATGTATTAGGTAGAGAGAGTAGAGATTCTGACCATATAATATAGCTTTAATTCCTTCAGTTCTTCAGAACTGATTTATTTGGGGAATAGGGTCTCATTATGTAGCCCCAGATGACAGATATTTCCATAGCCTAACAATTAGACCAGTCCCTGATGGACTAATATTATTAAGTAAATAATTATCATCCCCAGATTTATTTCAGTTCCTAGGTAGATACTCCCAAAGAGTTTCCCCCTCCTACTAGGCTATCACATATGAATTGGTGCCTAAAATCCCTAATTGCCTGGCTCCTTTTACTTTCTAAGCTCTGAATATGCTGCTGTCCCAGTATTGACTGACTGCTTTCAATTTTGAAGTTCAATAGTCTAGTGGCGGACTTTAAAGATCAATATCCTAAATCTTTCACTAGTTTTATGAGAATTCTCACAATAAGAAAGCTAGTGGCACTACCAAAACTAGAATAATAAGTGTTTCTTGGTGATTGGAAAGACTAAAGTCGATTCCTATTTTATGTATTTATTGGAGCATAGTAATATGAGATAGTTAAGCTGAGTAATAGCTATGGGTAGTGTTATCTTTAATCATCTATATAAATAGCTTAAACCCTCTTACAGATTATGAGTCTTTAACTGCAACCTAAACAATGCCTGGGTGGGAAGAGAATAGTTAGAAACATTTTCCTTTTTGTTACAAACTCACATTTAAACACATCTCTCCAGAAAATGAGTGCCACGCATCTACCTATATCCTGCTCAGTTTTTTGACTTGCTGGATGTTCTCTACCTATTTTAACCTGTCCTGTGACCAGTCATCATATGACTTTACTCACTCAATTATAAAAATGATTGATCCAAGACTCATACATGGATGACCTTGCAACAAGATTCCAACCTAATACCTTTCTCTCACTGTCTTTAATATTGGTTTAGTTGAGTGAGAAAATGTTAGGCTAATAACCACCTTTGGGAATTTCTCTCCCAACTTGTACCCCTTTTGGTTTCTTAAGGCATCGGGTGAAAAGAGGTGAAGCCAAAACATTTGATAAGCACAAATCTAAGTGAATTTCAAAAGTATGGAAAGATTGCTGTCATTTTTATACTACAATTTTGTGTAACACCCCAAGTAAAGGGAGGATTTTTCAAAAGTTTCAGTCCATAGTTCTTGATTTAATAGATTCTGGTACCACAGTGAAGAACATTATGGCAATAAGAATTGTGGAATACCCTATTTACCATGTGAAGGACAGAAGCAAAAAGAGTGACAGAGAGGTATATAAAACAAAATACAACTCACAAATACATGATTTCAAAGACCAGAAAGATTTAATGTCCTTAGTTACAAAATGTTCCAAAATATGTGAAGCATGTCTTTAATATATGAATCTTTGGAAAGGATGCTGTATCCAAACTATAACTCTGGTCTTTCACAATCCTTACAAATATCTTTGCTACATGTAGGTTGATGACATAAAGCACACATTAAACAGAACATTATTAATTTTAGTAAATTAGTTTGGTTTAGATAAAAGTGTACAGGACAACCAACATCATTCCATCATCCATGAAAACATGGGCAGTCTCATCTTTGATTCTTTCAATATTATATTTCCCTATCTGATTAAGCTGTCAGTTTATTTAATCATCCCAGTTTCCTAAATTAATATTAATTGTCCATGGTCTTATTACTGCTATTCATCACTATTACTGTAATCCTACTCTCATGAGAGATAAACATCTCTTTCCAATAGTATGTATTGCAAACCATAAGAATCAGATTTCACATATGGAAGATGCTAGAAAAACAAACTGTTAGTGTACTGACATTTGTAATTACAAAAGGATGGAAGTTTGTGAAGGCTCAGGCCCTGATGAATACCTTATAATATAACCAGGAGATAGGCATGCATAGCACTAAGTAAATATACATGTTTCATGTGTATAAGCATGATGAACATGGTGGCTGAATAGAGATAACAGCCTTAAATGAAATATGAAAAACTGGTGTAGGAAAAGACAGTGAGGTAGAAGCATCAGACATTTAAAATTATACCTTACTGAAAAATGAACCCAATCAGATTAGGTCAATAAAGACTCTTTATGAGGGAAAATGGTGATGTAATAGCACATAAAGTTAATAATCCATAATTTCTCAGAAACATGTACACAGAGAAACAAATAGGGTGTAGCCTTAATATAGTTTTAAGTACTTACATATGAATGTAAAAGGGTGAGTTCTTCTCAGTATTGACAAATGCTACTGCCCATGTGATAAATTAGCAGTACTCAAGGACCTTCTATCATTGTTTTAAGGTAGATAGATGGTGAAAAAGCATTTGACAAAATTCAGCATCTTTTCATGCTAAAAGTCTTAGAAAAAAGAGGAATTCAAGGCCCATACCTAAACATAGTAAAAACAGTATATTGCTTTTACTATAAAAGTAAAAGCAAACCAGTAGCCAACATAAAACTAAATGGAGAGTAACTTGAAGCAATCCCACTAAAATCAGGGACTAGACAAGGCTGCCCTCTCTCTCCATAGTTTTTCAATATAGTACTTGAAGTTCTAGCTAGAGCAATTAGACAACATAAGGAGGTCAAAGGGATACAAATTGGAAAGGAAGAAGTCAAAATTATCACTATTTGCAGATGACATGATAGTCTACTTAAGAGAACTCCTACAGCTGATAAACAACTTCAGCAAAGTGGCTGCTTATAAAATCAACTCAAGCAAATCAGTTGCCTTCCTATACTCAAAGGATAAGCAGGCTGAGAAAGAAGTTAGGGAATGACACCCTTCACAATAGCCACAAACAATATAAAGTATCTTGGTGTGACTCTAACCAAACAAGTGAAAGATTTATACTACAAGAACTTCAGGTCTCTGAAGAAGGAAATCGAAGAAGACCTCAGAAAATGGAAAAATCTGCCATGCTCGTGGATTGGCAGGATTAATATAGTTAAAATGGCTATCTTGCCAAAAGATTCAAGATATTATGACAGTTTCTTATGAAAATTCTATCACCCAATCAAATACAATTATGACAGTTCTCTTAAAACATTAAAACATTGCTCCAAATTATTATTTACATGGTAACAAAATCAAGTATACAAATGTATTCAATGAAAAGCTTCCATCTAAAAAAAAAGAAGAAGAAAACCTTCCTTCTCATACCTTCTGGCTATGCCCAAACACAAGTCTATGTATGAACAGGCAACTGGTCTTTTTATTCTTTTTAGTTGCCAAGGTTGATTTGTGGTAGACTTTAAGAAACATAAAATATGAATTCTGTACTTTTTATGTTCAAATTTCAATAAGATTGTCACTATAGCAATCATATTTCCCTGTATTCACTTTACTCTCTTAACTATAAATCTTCATTTCAATAGTAAAATTTCCCCTTTCATTTGTTCATTTTAGATATGTCCCAAATGAGTTAGTCAACTGAAGGTAGACATTTACATTCCTTTTGGTATTTCAAATAATGGTACAAGTTAACAATCAGAATAGTAAAATTAGCATAAATTTACAAAGTGAATGAATAGATCTGTATTTGAATATTGAAAGGGGATCATGAGATTAAATTGCATTTAGATTATACTTCATTTATTTATATCAATAATATGATGACACTCATTTCCCTATGCCACAGAACTACTGGCAAATTACTTTAATTACAAAAAGTAATTAACGACATCTCAATATATTTAAATATATTATTTCTTTAAGTTGAATGGTATTTGAGAATTAGATACAAATAAGTGCCATGTATACTGTCTATTCTTAAAACATTTCTATTAGCTTATTTCATGGGTCTATTTGTAGATTTGATCTATATCTATTTATTGGGATGGATAGTCCTTTATATATGAATTTTCTCATATTTTTTTGTACAGTGCTGTTCATTTCTTGCTTCAAGGACTTTAATACAAATTCTTTCCTAAGAATAATGGCATGTCTTATGACACAGCATTAAAAGCCTAGTTCATCTCATCCTTAATGATAGTAGCTGCTGAATATTAATATCTCATACATGACAAGTGTGCAAGATAGCACTGATGCCAGATAAAATTCAGTATAACCAGTGATATTAGTTCATTCATTCTCACTAATACAATAAAAAAGATTGGCTTGTAGGAAAAACAGGCATATCATGGCTCAGAGTTCTGTTATAAAACTGAGATAGGTGCCCCATCCAATGAAATTTTCTTGTTGTTTCTGAGACAGAGAATGACATGTAATAAAGCTAACCAAACCAGCAAGTAAGTAGACCCAGTATGAAGAAAATCCACTACAGTATCATTACAGGAGTGTTTTGTGTCATTCATCAGGGGCAAATTCTAATCAGCACTTAAAGGTCTTGCCTTGCTCTGCCAGTTAATTCTATAAGATATTTTGATATCTCAACATGATTTTTGGAGAGTCCAAACTATATGAAAACTTCCAAGTCCAGCATAAACTTGGTGGGGACAGAATGGAATGATTTCTGCTCCTAGGACAGGGTCAACTGGCATGGGCCTCCACAAGTAGCTATGGCTGCTGCATATGAGACTGGTTTGTATAATAATGTACATATTTTTACATTCTTCCTAGTAATATCATCCGTGTTAACATTAGTTAATCTATGATAATCAGAGGCAGCATGAGTCCAGGAGATGAAGGTGTGGCAAATGTCTCAGCATAATGTTAATCTTCAGGACACCCCTTAAGGATAAGGAAAATAACTCTATAAACATGAGTTTAAAAACATGTAATTCATCAAGTATGCAAAAATCAGGATACATTATGAATTATATGAGGGGCTTCATGAATCTAAAGAAAGAGAGGAAGCTACATTATAAGCCACCTTCTCAGAAAGATACTAAGGAAGGAAATAAAGAGACTTAGGGAGTGGTGATCCCAGGACATCCCACCCACATAAGTTTTTTTGTTTGTTTGATTGCTTAGTTTAAGCTTACAAAAGTACACAAATATCAGAGTTGAGGATCAGTCTGGAACAGAGCAAGGTTTGACCTAGGGGTGGCAGATATGGTAGTTTCAGGACAGAGTCCCACTCAGCTTACCATCTGTGCCTAACAGAGGCAGGCAGATCTTTGGCTTTTTTTGCAATGTTAAAAGAAAATGTGGGTTTGTTGTTTCCTAAGAATTAAGGGGCTGGGTCAGGAGATGCTGATACATAGGATAATCAAAAGGAATCCTGGAGTAAATAACTGGATTAATATGTAAAATAAAATACTTGATTTATTATCTTCAGGATACGAACTATCCAGAGAAAATTTTTAGAATAGCAAGAGATAACTGCTTGAAGAACTCTTTCCCGCAGAATGGAAAAAAAAAAAAGTTGTCTGAAGATCTCCAGAGAAAGCAGATCAGAGTGAAAGAAAGCAGAATAGAGAGAAAGCAGGCTGTGACTTTATCTCAAGCAGAGCATAGGCCACCAGTTTAGACCTATGATTTGACTTTGTTTTCACTGCTCCCATACCCCAATTCCTCAGAAACCCTCTCCAAGGCCATACTGGTCCTTGTCATTAAAACCATAATGCCAGTTAAATTTTTCTTTCACAAAATAATGATTTTTAATATAAATGCAACCCGAATTGGTCATGAAATATATGTATACTAAAAGACTATTCTTTGTTACTCTATAGTTTATATTTAACTGTACATTATGAATACTCATTTACTACCATCAACTGCTATGATTATATTTTTATCTTTTTGAGACCAAAATACTATGGCCATGACCTATTTATCTTCAAGCATGTATCCAAATAATTATTTAGGAAATTTTCAAGTATTATAAAACATCCCAGAACAAATATGAAGTTCTATAGTTATGGGGATTGAGCTCAGAAGTTTGCACATGCTAGACAAGTGTTCAACCACTGAGATGTGGTTCTAGATAAGAATATTTAAGAACATGAAGCTCTAATATTAAACAATATATACATGCTATATATAATACACCTCATCATCTTGGCAGGCATTCATTTCCTTGGTGTACAATTTGAGTGGCCCAAAGTTGTTATTAGTAGGTTATAAGAGAGCAACACCCTAGTCAATGTTTTCATTGATCATTTGGTGAACTGTTTTGCAATGTGAATGCACTCTCCTTTCATTAATTTACTTGAATCATTCCAGTAGCCACGATGAGTACATTGAATTCTTTTTCACATCAACCCTTTAAATGTGTGTTGAAAACAGTCAATATTGATCTTCTCTCTAGTACACATTTTCAGTTCCTTCAATTATCTGCTGAAAATATTATTTCATATCTGCTTATGCAGTAGTCAATATTGATTTTATACTTCTTATATTCTAGACACTGTGCTAGATGACATGACATTGAAAGAAACCATAAAAACTCATGACTCTTTGAGATAGTGTTAGTATAATTGAGGAATGCTTGTCCAAACATATAGAGGAAAAATTGAAGAGTGGCATGTTTTAAGAACAATGAGAAGTCTACTTGGGAAGAAAATATGGGTGGCAGGCAAAAGGTTGAGAAGGAGCTTGGGATATGAAGTCTTAGCCTTGAGTGTTCTATTACAAGTTTCCAGTGAGAACAAGAGAAATGGAAATTGTTAAATTCAATTAATGGTGAGAGGCAGATTTGATTGAAGTATATTCTATACATGAATAAGAATGTCATAATTAAATCCATTATTAGGAATAATTAATGCATGATAATAAAAAAGGGCAAATCTGATTAAGTAAAAAACTGAAACTAATCTACAGGTGTCACTCAAATAGGTTACTCAATCACCTAAGTGATTCAGGTTTATCTCAATTGCTACTATATTGTTCTCAGAAATCTAAGTATAGAGAGAGTGTTGGCGATCAGCGGTGGCAGCAGCAACAGCAGCAGCGACTGGTCCAGAGGAAGGGCCATCAGCAGTGGAACCAAGCTGACAGGGTCCAGGCAGATCCTGCGCCCACGACCACTGGCCATCGCTGGCCAGCCAGGCTGCAAGCAGCAGCGGTTTTACGGCGCCTTTCACCAAGCAGAAACCACTTCAGAACTCTGCCTCCCGCCAGTCAGTTACGAGAGACGAGCCTCCATCTTGGTTCTCAGATGCCAGAGAGATCAGACAGACTGAGGTACGCAAATACAACCTGAGACCAACATCGAGGGGGTCTAAGCCTGACAGGCATTGGCCTGGACCCAAGCCCTGGGCTGGTCGGGGGGCCACCGGTATGCAAACCCGGCCAGGAGGTTGTTTGCCTGGGCCAGCACGTGCACGCGTGCGGGCTCCGCCGCCATTTTGCCTACGGGAAGCTAGAGAGTCCTAGCAGGCAAGACCTGCTAACAGGCATAGCCCGAGGCTGACATAGCTGGGGTCTAAGACAGTCAGGCCCTGGACTGCCCCCAGCCCCTGGGCTGCTCAGTGGGCCATCTGTGTGCCGACCCGGCCAGGATGTTGTTAGCCCAGCAGACTCTTCCAGCATTCTCAGAGAGCACGCACACGCCGCCATCCTGGCCACCTGACAGACCCAATTAACACTCACAGCTGATGGGAACTTTGCTCGAACATTGGCCTGCCAGGCTTGTGACTCAGGGCCTGAGCAGTGAGGCTAGCCTTGTGTATACCAACCCGGTTGGGAGTTCCTCTGTCCAGCAGAGTGATCAGCCCTCAGAAAAGGTCCCTGCAGCATACACCCTTCAGCACTCCCTGAAGGTGCAAACGGGCACCATCTGGTTCACAGACACAATCTGGGGCAAAGCACACTAGGGCTGCAAGGGCACCCAAGAGGAGGACAGCACATCAGCAATCTACAACAGGGGAAACCCTGCGATCCAGTGTTGCAGAAATAGCCCTAGAGCCTCTCAGGGGGCTGAAACAACAGCCAGAGACAAGACCAACTAGCTCCAGAGAACATGATGGCAAAGGACAAACGCAAGAATGCTACTAGCAGAAATCTAGGCAATATGGCAGCATCTGAACCAAATTCTCTAACATCAGCAAGTCCTGGTTATGCGAACACAACAGAGAAACAAGATATGGATTTAAAATCACTGTTCATGATGCTGCTAGAAGAACACAAAAAGGACATGAATGAATCTCTTAAAGAAATACAGGGGAACATGAATAAGCTAGAAACCCGTATAATGGGAACACAAAAATCACTTAAAGAAATGCAGGAGAATAAGGCCCAAGAGATAGAAGCCAATAAAGAAGAAAGCCAAAAAACCTTAAAGAAATGCAGGAGAACTTGAGTCAACAGGCAAAAGTCATGAAAGAGGAAACACAAAAATCTCTTAAAGAATTACAGGAAAACACAAACAAACAAATGATGGAACTGAGCAAAACCATCCTGGATCTAAAAAACAGAAGTAGAAACAACTAAGAAATCACAAAGGGAGACAACTTTGGAGATAGAAAAACTTGAGAAGAAATCAGGGGCCATAGATGCAAATATAAACAACAGAATACAAGAGATGGAAGAAAGAATCTCAGATGCTGAAGATAACCATAGAAACCATTGACTCAACTGTCAAAGAAAATGCAAAATGCAAAATGCAAAAAGCTTGTATCCCAGAACATCCAGGAAATCCAGGATACAATGAGAAGACCAAACCTAAGGATTATAGGCATAGATGAGAGTGAATATTTACAACAGAAGGGGCCAGCAAATATCTTCAACAAAATTATGGAAGAAAACTTTCCCAACTTAAAGTGAGAGATGCCTATGAATATACAAGAAGCCTACAGAACTCCAAACAGACTGGACCTAAGCAGAAATACCTCCCGTCACATAATAATCAAAACCCCAAATGCACTAAACAAAGAAAGAATACTAAAGGCAGTAAGAGAAAAAGGCCAAGTAACATATAAAGGAAGACCTATCAGAATCACACCAGACTTCTCATCAGAGACCATGAAAGCTAGAAGATCCTGGGCAGATCTCATGCAGACTCTAAGAGAACACAAATGTCAGCCAAGACTACTATACCCAGCGAAACTCTCAATCACAATAGATGGAGAAACCAAGATATTCCATGACAAAATCAAATTTATACAATATCTTTCTACAAACCCAGCTCTGCAAATAATAATAGGAGGAAAACTCCAATACAAGGAGGGAAACTACACCCTGGAAAAAGCAATATAGTAACCTTCCTTTATCAAAACCAAAAGATGATACCCACTCAAATATAAAAAAGAACATCAAAAATGACAGGAAGCAATAATCACTATTCCTTAATATCTCTTAACATCAACGGTCTCAATTCCCCAATAAAAAGACATAGACTAACAGACTGGATAAGGAAACAGGACCCTACAATTTGCTGCATACAGGAGACACACCTCAGTGTCAAAGATAAAAACTACCTTAGAGTAAAAGGCTGGAAGACAATCTTACAAGCCAATGGTCACAGGAAACGAGCAGGAGTAGCCATTCTAATATCAGATAAAATTGACTTTCAACCTAAAGTCATCAAAAGAGACACAGAAGGACACTTCTTGCTGGTCAAAGGAAAAATCCAACAAGAAGAACTTTCAATTCTGAACATCTATGCGCCAAATGCAAGGGCACCCTCATTCGTAAAAGAAACTTTACTAAAGCTCAAAGCACACATTGCACGTAACACAATAATTGTGGGTGACTTCACCACTCCACCCTCTTCAATGGACCGATCAGGAAAACATAAACTAAACAGGGACACAGTAAAACTAATTGAAGCTTTGGACCAATTGGATTTTACTGATATTTATAGAACATTTCACCCTAAAGCAAAAGAATATACCTTTTTCTCAGCACCTCATGGTACCTTCTCCAAAATCGACCATCTAATTGGACACAACGCAGACCTCAACAAATATAAGACGATCAAACTCATCCCATGCCTCCTATCAGATCACTATGGTATAAGAGTGGTTTTCTATAGCAACAAAAACAACAGAAAGCCCACGTACACATGGAGGCTGAATGATACTATACTCAATGACACCTTGGCCAAAGAAGAAATAAAGAAAGAAATCAGAGACTTTTTAGAATTTAATGAAAATGAAGGCACAACATACCCACATCTTTGGGACACAATGAAAGCAGTGCTAAGAGGAAAACTCATAGCCCTGAGTGCCTCCAAAAAGAAAATGGAGAGAGCATACACTAGCAGCTTAATGACACACCTGAAAGTCCTGGAACAAAAAGAAGCCAATTCACCTAGGAGGAGTAGAAGACAGGAAATCATCAAACTCAGGGCTGAAATCAATCAATTGGAAACAAAGAGAACCATACAAAGAATCAACGAATCCAGGAGCTGGTTCTTTGAGAAAATCAACAAGATAGATAAACCCTTAGCCAGACTGACTAAAGGGCACAGAGACAGTATCCAAATCAACAAAATTAGAAATGAAAAGGGGGATATAACAACAGAAACTGAGGAAATCCAAAAAATCATCAGATCCTACTACAAGAGTCTATACTCAACACAACTGGAGAATCTGGAGGAAATGGAAAATTTCCTTGACAGATACCAAATTCAAAAATTAAATCAGGACCAAATAGATCATCTAAACAGTCCCATAACCCCTAAAGAAATATAAGGAGTCATAGAAAGTCTTCCAACCAAAAGAAGCACGGGACCAGATGGTTTCAGTGCAGAATTCTATCAGACCTTCAAAGAAGACCTAACACCAACACTCTTCAAACTATTCCACAAAATAGAAACAGAAGGAACACTACCCAATTCCTTCTATGAAGCCACAATTACATTGATACCAAAACCACACAAAGATCCAACAAAGAAAGAGAACTTCAGACCAATTTCCCTTATGTACATCGATGCAAAAATACTCAATAAAATTCTTGCCAACCAAATCCAAGAACACATCAAAATGATCATCCACCGTGATAGGCTTTATCCCAGGGATGCAGGGTTGCAGGATTGGTTCAATATACAGAAATCCATCAATGCAATCCACTACATAAACAAACTCAAAGAAAAAAAACCCATGGTCATTTCATTAGATCCTGAAAAAGCATTTGACAAAATTCAGCATCCTTTCATGCTTAAAGTCTTGGAAAGAACAGGAATTCAAGGCCCATACCTAAACATAGTAAAAGCAATATACAGCAAACCAGTAGCCAGCATCAAACTAAATGGAGAGAAACTTGAAACAATCCCACTAAAATCAGGGACTAGACAGGGCTGCCCCCTTTCTCCTTATCTTTTCAATATTGTACTTGAGGTACTAGCTCAGGCAATTCGACAACATAAGGAGGTTAAAGAGATACAAATTGGAAAGGAAGAAGTCAAACTATCATTATTTGCAGATGACATGATAGTCTACCTAAGTGACCCAAAAAACTCCACTAGAGAACTCCTACAGCTGATAAACAACTTCAGCAAAGTGGCAGGTTATAAAATCAACTCAAGCAAATAAGTGGCCTTCCTATACTCAAAGGATAAGCAGGCTGAGAAAGAAATTAGGGAAATGACCCCCTTCACAATAGCCACAAACAGTATAAAGTACTCTTACCAAACATGTGAAAGATCTGTATGACAAGAACTTCAAGACTCTGAAGAAGGAAATGGAAGAAGACCTCAAAAATTGGGAAAACCTCCCATGCTCATGGATCGGCAGGATCAATATAGTTAAAATGGCCATTTTGACAAAAGCAATATACAGATTCAATGCAATACCCATCAAAATCCCAACTCAATTCTTCACAGAGTTAGAAAGAGCAATTATCAAATTCATCTGGAATAACAAAAAACCCAGGATAGCTAAAACTATTCTCAGCAACAAAAGAAATTCTGGGGGAATCAGTATCCCTGACCTCAAGCAATACTACAGAGCAATAGTGTTAAAAACTGCATGGTATTGGTACATTGACAGGCAGGCAGAACAGTGGAACAGGATTGAAGATCCAGAAATGAACCCATACACCTATGTCCACTTGATCCTCGACAAAGGGGCTGAAAACATCCAATGGAAAAAAGATAGCCTTTTTAACAATTGGTGCTGGTTCAACTGGAGGTCAGCATGCAGAAGAATGCGAATTGATCTATCCTTGTCTCCTTGTACTAAGCTCAGCTCCAAATGGATCAAGGACCTCCACATAAAGCCAGACACTCTGAAGCTAATAGAAAAGAAACAGGGGAAGACCCTTTAGGACATAGGTACAGGGAGAAACTTTCTGAACAGAACACCAATAGCGTATGCTCTAAGAGCAAGAATTGACAAATAGGACCTCATAAAATTACAAAGTTTCTGTAAGGCAAAGTACACCTTCAAAAGGAAAAATTGGCAACCAACAAATTGGGGAAAGATCTTCACCAATCCTACATTAGATACAGGGCTAATGTCTAATATATATAAAGAACTCAAAAAGTTAGACTCCAGAAAACCAAACAACCCTATTAAAAAATGGAGTACAGAGTTAAACAAAGAATTCTCATCTGAAGAACTTCGGATGGCGGAGAAGCATCTTAAAAAGTGCTCAACTTCATTAGTCATTAGGGAAATGCAAATCAAAACAACCCTGAGATTTCACCTTATACCAGTCAGAATGGCTAAGATTAAAAATTCAGGAGACAGCAGGTGTTGGAGAGGGTGTGGAGAAAGAGGAACACTCCTCCACTGCTGGTGGGGTTGCAAATTGGTACAACCACTCTGGAAATCAGTCTGGTGGTTCCTCAGAAAATTGGGTGCCTCACTTCCAGAAGATCCTGCTATACCACTCCTGAGCATATACCCAGAAGATTCCCCAGCATGTAATAAGGATACATGCTCCACTATGTTCATAACAGCCCTATTTATAATTGCCAGATGCTGGAAAGAACCCAGGTATCCCTCAACAGAAGAGTGGATGTAAAAAAAAATGTGGTATATATACACAGTGGAGTACTATTCAGCCATTAGAAACAATGAATTCATGAAATTCTTAGGCAAATGGATGGAGCTGGAGAACATCATACTAAGTGAGGTAACCCAGACTCAAAAGGTGAATCATGGTATGCACTCACTAATAAGTGGATATTAACCTAGAAGTCTGGAATACCCAAAACATAATCCACACATCAAATGAGGTACAAGAAGAAAGGAGGAGGGGCCCCTTGTTCTGGAAAACACTCAGTGAAGAAGTATAGGGCAAAACCAGAATGGGGAAATGGGAAGGGGGTGGGTATGAGGACAGGGGGAGAGAAGGGGACTTATGGGACTTTCGGGGAGTGGGGGGGCTAGAAAAGGGGAAACCATTTGAAATGTAAATAAAAATATATCGAATAAAAAAATTAAAAAGAGCACAAATAAAAAAAATCTAATTATAAAGATCTTAAATTCACTAAATGCACACCATATAGACCATCTCCATTGGGTTTTTATTTACATGAATTACCCATTACATGCAAACTAAGTAAAGTAAAACACTTGCTAGTTCCATTAGTTGCATCCTTTCCCAGGCCAATTTCAAAATAGGGTATTATTTCTGTGTAGAATGATGTACCATAACAAATGTTAATTTCTCTGCCAAGACTAATGTCAAGGATTCACTTGCATCCTGAATCATTGTGTCATATTAAGCATATCAAAGAATCTGTGATATCTGGTAGCTAGTAATCCATTTATTTTTTATAATTCTTTCTTTTTTTAATTTTTTTTATTCGATATAATTTATTTACATTTCAAATGATTTCCCCTTTTCTAGCCCCCCCACTCCCCGAAAGTCCCGTAAGCCCCCTTCTCTTCCCCTGTCCTCCCTCCCACCCCTTCCCACTTCCCCGTTCTGTTTTGCCGAATACTGTTTCACTGAGTCTTTCCAGAACCAGGGGCCACTCCTCCTTTCTTCTTGTATCTCATTTGATGTGTGGATTATGTTTTGGGTATTCCAGTTTCTAGGTTAATATCCACTTATTAGTGAGTGCATACCATGATTCACCTTTTGAGTCTGGGTTACCTCACTTAGTACTCCATTGTGTAGATATACCACATTTTTTGTATCCACTCTTCTGTTGAGGGATACCTGGGTTCTTTCCAGCATCTGGCATTTATAAATAGGGCTGCTATGAACATAGTAGAGCATGTATCCTTATTACATGGTGGGGAATACTCTGGGTATATGCCCAGGAGTGGTATAGCAGGATCTTCTGGAAGTGAGGTGCCCAGTTTTCGGAGGAACCGCCAGACTGATTTCCAGCGTGGTTGTACCAATTTGCAACCCCACCAGCAGTGGAGGAGTGTTCCTCTTTCTCCACACCCTCTCCAACACCTGCTGTCTCCTGAATTTTTAATCTTAGCCATTCTGACTGGTGTAAGATGAAATCTTAGGGTTGTTTTGATTTGCATTTCCCTAATGACTAATGAAGTTGAGCATTTTTTAAGATGCTTCTCCGCCATCCGAAGTTCTTCAGGTGAGAATTCTTTGTTTAACTCTGTACCCCATTTTTTAATAGGGTTGTTCGGTTTTCTGGAGTCTAACTTCTTGAGTTCTTTATATATATTGGATATTAGCCCTCTATCTGATGTAGGATTGGTGAAGATCTTTTCCCAATTTGTTGGTTGCCGATCTGTCCTCTTGATGGTGTCCTTTGCTTTACAGAAACTCTGTAACCTTATGAGGTCCCATTTGTCAATTCTTGCTCTTAGAGCATACGCTATTGGTGTTCTGTTCATAAACATTCTCCCTGTACCGATGTCCTCAAGGGTCTTCCCCAGTTTCTTTTCTATTAGCTTCAGAGTGTCTGGCTTTATGTGGAGGTCCTTGATCCATTTGGAGTTGAGCTTAGTACAAGGAGACAAGGATGGATCAATTCGCATTCTTCTGCATGCTGACCTCCAGTTGAACCAGCACCATTTGTTGAAAAGGCTATCTTTTTTCTATTGGATGTTTTCAGCCTCTTTGTCGAGGATCAAGTGGCCATAGGTGTGTGGGTTCATTTCTGGATCTTCAATCCTGTTCCATTGATCCTCCTGCCTGTCACTGTACCAATACCATGCAGTTTTTAACACTATTGCTCTGTAGTATTGCTTGAGGTCAGGGATACTGATTCCCCCAGATTTTCTTTTGTTGCTGAGAATAGTTTTAGCTATCCTGGGTTTTTTGTTGTTCCAGGTGAATTTGATAATTGCTCTTTCTAACTCTGTGAAGAATTGAGTTGGGATTTTGATGGGTATTGCATTGAATCTCTGTATTGCTTTTGGCAAAATGGCCATTTTAACTATATTGATTCTACCGATCCAGGAGCATGGGAGGTTTTCCCATTTTTTGAGGTCTTCTTCTATTTCCTTCTTCAGAGTCTTGAAGTTCTTGTCATACAGATCTTTCACATGTTTGGTAAGAGTCACCCCAAGATACTTTATACTGTTTGTGGCTATTGTGAAGGGGGTCATTTCCCTAATTTCTTTCTCAGCCTGCTTATCCTTTGAGTATAGGAAGGCCACTGATTTGCTTGAGTTGATTTTATAACCTGCCACTTTGCTGAAGTTGTTTATCAGCTGTAGGAGCTCTCTAGTGGAGTTTCTTGGGTCACTTAGGTAGACTATCATGTCGTCTGCAAATAATGATAGTTTGACTTCTTCCTTTCCAATTTGTATCCCTTTGAAGTCCTTATGTTGTCGAATTGCCTGAGCTAGTACCTCAAGTACAATATTGAAATGATAAGGAGAAAGGGGGCAGCCTTGTCTGGTCCACTATTCAGACAAATAATATTCCAAGATAAATCACTAAATGAAAGAATGAATCTTCATGTGAGAAAATTATTTCTGTTGGTTAGATTCAGTAACCAGTTTTTCACAAGCCATTTCAAAGCTCCCAAACCTG